>NW_017306524.1:1048896-1053338 GCF_000935625.1 Nanorana parkeri | reverse complement strand
TGTTTGCACCCCCCCCCCCCCCCCCCCCGTCGATACCACGCCCATTTGGTGCGTGACATCAGCGGGGGGTGTGGCACCCATATCTAGCCATGCCTGCCCCAGTACTTCCGTGGTTTTGTATACATGTTGCCTAGTGACATTGTCAGCTATACAGGAGCTGTACTGCGCAGACTCCGTCTAGTCTCTATGATCTGGGACATTGGATCACCTTACCCTTTCTGTCTTATTGTCTCTGTCACTATATTTATAGGCACAATTATATCTCGGGATGTGGGACACTGGCTACCGATAGATGCCTATATGGCTCCGGCGCATGCATGGTCTCCCCAGAATACTCCGATCCCAGGCATATAGGGGGCTGTATATATTTGGATCACTGATCTTTTAAAAAAATATTTAATGTATGGTGAATAAAGGATATAATTTTTATTCATGCTTATTCATTCTACTTCAGGTTGTTTTCTACATATATAAATGCATTATCAACAATTTATGCATATCAAACTATGGCTCAATGTAGAGTCATATTTACAAACATATCTTATGAAGATATGTCTTATTTCTAACATAGGACACTTATAAGGCTTCAGATACTTTTCCTGAGTTGGGGACGTTTGAGGACGGTGTGCTTTGTAATCTCTCTCTCCCTCTAACCTTTTGGGGTGTTTTGACTGTGTGAAAGCTGCATCATCTGTCTGTAGTTTCTTAGATACTTTCATATTATCACACAGATGTGAAAAACTGTGGCTTATGTTGTCTACCAGTATTGTTTTAGTGTATCATAAGATGAGCTGAATTAGTAACTTAATTTAATAAAAGTTCTTATCCATTGAGGGACTTGGCTTTATTAATAAACAACCTAGGATTATACTGCTGCCTACAGTAGAAATGGAAACTGAAAGCCAGCCCCCTAGAGGTTATAACCCCCACACACCTGCCCTGTTACATGTCCTCAGGAGAATGGATGTCACCTTCCTGTCGTATTTTTAGTTTCAATTGGAAGATTTCTACCGTCAACTATTGGTAGATTCATGCCGGATATAGAAAATTCTGTAAGTCTCTCCAGTTAGCAATTGAACAGTCTGTCCCAGGTTTATTAGTGTTCTCTCTGAGGCAGTCCTTCAGTTGGCAGTGGCTACCCACTGTGGTCTAGTTAACAGTCAAGCCAGGCCAGTATGTCTGGGGTTTGCTTGT
The DNA here is from genome assembly GCF_000935625.1 of Nanorana parkeri. NCBI lineage: Eukaryota > Metazoa > Chordata > Amphibia > Anura > Dicroglossidae > Nanorana > Nanorana parkeri. Next base: position 1,052,144 of record NW_017306524.1, on the reverse strand, counting down.
GGGGTTATCAAGCCCAAAGCTGCCGCAGTGTTCTGTCCCAGTCTTTGAATCCTCACTGTTGAGTGGCTTTTTGTGACGGTTTCAAATTCTACATTTGTTACTTGCCTTATACTTTTTGTAACTAAAAAGCAGCACAAATGGGGGAGCCCTACTTTTTTTATTCCCCATCTTTGTCTGCATTTTTCAATGACAGTGGCCAGGCACTGTTTATGATTTAACTGCTGTTTTTAACTTTCCCACCTCTTCCGTCTGACACAGCATTGTAGAGGTTCAGGTGTGTGCAGCATCCTTTTTTTTTTTTTTTTCTATTCATTGGAGCTGCGGTAACCCAGTTCCTCAAACACCTCGCCTAGCCTTACAATGTGCTGGATGCCTTGAAGTTGTTTTCCACAGACTGTGGGACAGTTTGCAGCCACAGTACAGGCTACCACCACACTACTGTCTCCAGAATTTCCTTCATTATCTGTTGGCGTTCCTAGGGAGTTGGGGGATCTTCTTTTTATACCTGGTTTTACAGCCAGTGTTTTAGCATGTTTGTCGCTAAACTTACGGGTGGTCACTATACAAATGCTCATGATCCTTCTAATCATAACCCAGGTTATTCTTTGTACAAGGCTAATCTAGGCACAGGAAATAATTGATCCATTTGTGCCTTCTACAGACCCTAATCAGACGTGTGTGTGGTTTTTATTTATTTTTTAACTTTTTGGGCCCTTTTCCTTTTACAGTGGAGGTACTTCCGTTATCCATGACATACTTGGTGTTACTTGACTTGATCTCAAGGACTTTAACGTCCTGCACCATTTTTTCTTTGCTGAATCTGGCACAGAGATGCCTAATTCTGTTTCCAGAACAGGGAACAGGGGTCCTCCAGAAGATTTGTTGGACGGTGAATCCCAGCTGTATTTTAGTCGGTAGTTACACTAAAACCACAGAAAACTGTTTATTTTCTAATAAAGGCTGTGCTTTCTACTTGAGAACCCAAACTCTGAAAATAGCCCTCAGCTGGCCTAATTGTTGGACTAGCTGAGGGGATGCAGCTGCACAGGATGTGTGTTTTGGCTTACTCTCCTGCCACTCTTGATGTTTCCGGAGCTCTTTCCCTTAGTGGAGGTTTATGTCACGATATAGACTACGACTTCTGTAGTCGATCCATCTGTCTTGTTTTCGCAGAGCCTCTCATTCCCACGCTTTAGCTGACTGCTCTAATTTTCTGCTAGTTTGACACTCCACGTATCTAGTATGTTGGACCTGTTTGATGATAAATTGTTATTCATCTGCTGTGTTGTACTGGATGATGGGTTTACCCCAGACATAACAACTGGGCTTTATTTTGTCCAGATGCACAGAGCGATCTGGCTTAAAGGCCAAGTTTACCTTTTTAAAACCATTATTCAAGTGACATGGGGTGTAACTTGAAACATGGTGACATTGCTATTCCCCTTACCTAAATTGCAGTATTCTGCCCGCAGGCTGCTGTTTTAAAAAAAAAATAAAATGTAATGGTGCTCTGTATGGCTCTGCGCACAGCTGCGTCATCCATTCACAGATCCTTTAAAAGGATCGTTGGAGAAAGTACAAGCCCTGCCTCCCTCCATGGCAGTGGGATTTGTGGTTCTCATTAAAAGTACAAGTGTTGTGATGCCACCGCACTTGAAGTCCATTCATTCCTCCTCTTGTCCCTGTAACTTAGTCCGTAAGCCCTATGTGATAGCAATTAAAGTAAAAAAAAAAGTTATTCAATTAAATAAATGTTAAAGTAAAAAAAAATGTTAGTCCCCCAGCGAGCACCCGTGTCTTCACGTAAACACGCATCGGGTGCCCCTACGTATGAAAACGACAATTGCGCTACGCATGTTGGGTATCACCCCGAGAGCAATAATGCTAGGGCCAATATTTACATCCATCTCTAAACTGATGACCGGACGCACACCATTTTTAACCTGGGCATGTTGGTATCTAGTGTTGTAACCATCTTTTATATTTTATTTAAGAAAAAATGGGCATCTTATTGTTTTTTTTGGGGCCATTTAAGTGCATTTTTTGGGGGGGTTTGATGAGTTGCGCTAATATCGTGCAACATAAAAATTTGCAATTGCCGCCATTTTATTCTAATAGGGTCTTGGCTTTCAGAAAATATATAATGTTGGGGGTTTTTATCTCAGCTATGCTAATGTGAAAATCTGAAGTGCAGGTTGACAACTTTCTGTCCTGCATCAAATTGTTCTGTTTGTTACTAAGTCAGTTTCTGGACCCACAAGTAGTCTTGAAATTAAAAGTTAAGTTTCTGTCCTTTATTTTTTTAACTTTACTACTGCCAATGTCTCAGCCATTTGGGTATTGCTGAATAAGGGGTTATTTCCATTTTCCCCAACCGGTACAATTTTTAAGGTTTTTACCCAAACCAGTTTATTGTTCCTTACACCAAAGAGGCATTTGTGCTTTTTTGGTTTAAAGGCTCTCAATGCCTTTTGTATGTCCTCAAAGTTGTGTATAGAATGTCCTGTATAGAATCTATTTGGTCAGTTATTGGCTCCCATCAGCCTAGAGACTTCTTTGAATCCATCAATATAGAGGATGCATATTTATACACTCTCATCTTTCCAGAATACCAGCGATTTCTGCAGTTTTCCGTGGTCCACAACCACAGTCTGAGCTTATTCGCTAATGTCTTTTGCACCAGTTTTGGATCTTTAGCTCAGAAACCATTAATTGCATACATGGGCAATCTGCTGCTTTGAGAACAGACTTTTTCTATGCTGGACTCCAATGTGTCAGTTACGATGTGATCCTTGAAGGACTTTGGAGGGATCCTGACCTTTTTGGGAAGTCCTCTCTGATCCCGTCACATCTCCTAGTTACCTTTTCAAGCTAAGTTTTCTGCCCCAGGAGAAGCTGATGAAATGCAGAACCACAGCAACGTCAGTCCTGACTTATTTTATCTTTCCCAGGGAGCTGCATGCAAGTGCTGGGATAGATAGTATCCACCTGTGTAGTAGGTCCATTTGCCTGAATTCCACTCCAGAAATTTTCAATGTAATCCTCTCGCTGTCTGGGACAAATCTTATATTTCTTAGGAAAGGGCAGAGTTCTGGATCATCTGTCCATGAGTTCAATTACCTTATCAAAGGTTCCAATCCACATCCTAGTTATGTGCGATTAGTTTGTCTTTTTGAGTTCTTGGCTTAGCCACCTCCATTTGATTTTTACAAAAAGACTGTTTTTTTTTTTTTTTTTTTTTTTTTAAA
>NW_017306524.1:1042472-1048058 GCF_000935625.1 Nanorana parkeri | reverse complement strand
GTTTTTTTGTTTTCCCCCCCTCCATTTTTTTTTTTAAAAAAAATTTTTTTTTTTTTTTTTTTTTTTTTGGTCAAAGATGGGCTCTACGTCACCTTAATGGTGAAAATATTATCTTCCCTGGGTCCAGTGTTCCCTTCTCGACTACTGCTTCATTTAGGCAGATTCCCTGGAACTTCTTAAAGTCCTAAAAGATGTACCTGTGGCTCAGATCCGTAAGGCTGGTAACTGGTCTTCTGTTTCACATTCTTAGTTTTACAGGAGTGATGCATCTGCCTTGGCATATGCTAGTTTCTACCTAAAAAAGGTCTGCAAGTGGCTATTTAATGCTCTTGTTTTTTTAATTTGTTTGGCTCTTTGATGTACCCACCCTCCTAGTTTTTAGACTGCTTCTGGATGTCCCTGGGTTGCTTGTTAATTTAGTCCCTCAATGGATAATAGAGAAATAGAATTTCTGTACTCTTCTCGGGGTTCATAGAAGCAAACTGCATTATTAATGATCAATCTATGGCTAAACTGCTGCCAACAGGAGAAATGGACACTGGGTTCTTGGAAGGCTATAACCACTCCTATCTCACACCAAGCATTCCATAGATTCAAAGTACAACCCGTGGGTTGCCTCAATATAAGCACCCTGCCTTAACCTCTTCCCCCTAGAATACGTAGAGTGAGAAAATGAAAGAATAGGGTTTGCGGAGGGGTATAACAAACCAAATAAAAATATCAAAATGTATTTGAACATACAGATAATAGTTAAAATTTAATTCAATTCATGAATGATACAATGCCTATCCGAGAATTGGGATATACATATACCCAGTGAGCACATTCACAGTCCCTAAACTTATGCTAACATGGTTATATTAACAGAACTAGCATTGGTACAAATTTGTATCTAACGTGATTGGACCAATCAAGTTAGATACAAAGTTTAGGGACTGTGTGCTCACTGGGTATATGTATATCCCAATTCTTGGATAGGCATTGTATCATTCATGAATTGAATTCAATTTGAGCTATTTATTATCTGTATGTTCAAATAAATTTTGATTTTTATACATATCTTTATATTTGCATGGATTGTTATACCTCTCCGCAAACCCTATTCTCTTTTAATTTTCTCAAGCATTCCATAGAGGAAAGAATAGCATGTAAGGGACGGGAGCTGTGTGCCGCAATGGACTCCTTAATTTCCTAAAAATCTTAATTTTTCCTAATGGCTGATCAATTTAATTGCTTGCAAATGTTCATTTTTGTTTGCACCTGTAGGACTTTCGAACACCAACATCTGCCATTAAAGAGAGGTTTTTGCAAAGGACGCCAAATTCTTTGCAGAAGAGAAGGTCTGATGTGACTTGGAAACCCACTCAGAGTATCGCACTGCCGCATACCCCAACACTTTGTAAACCAGATGGTTTGCGAACAGCACGTCTGCAGCTTGCACAGCAGGTTTGTGGTCCCATTCTACTAAATGCAGTACAAGTTATATTGGCTGATCACTACAGCTAAACCTCTCCCTACTGCTTAGTAAAAGGAAGACTAAGATATACCATATACTTTAATGATATAAGATAAAAACTGTCTATAAAAGTCCAAACTTTAAATGTAAAACACAACCCCTGGTTGATGGCATAAAATAGATTGTGATTATTAAATAGTCTTTCAGCTATACTCCTTGAAATCAAGAGAAATCCGCCTTAGAGGATACATAGAAAACAAGAAAGAGTTGGGGTTTAATGAGGCGTCATAGCCATTGCAAAAGTAAAATCAAAATAAATGTATTACAAATTCGTACAGTATATCAGTGAAAAGTTTTTGCATTATAAAATTATATGCATTATAAAAAAAGTTCCCCACATTATCCTAGATACGTCGCCAGAGAAATACATATATACATATCAAATTGGGAGATTCACAATAATCTCGCATTGTGGTAATTCTGGCCGACTTGCATGTCAGGCATAAATCCCAATGCGTTTCACTATAATCGCTTCCTCTAGGGACTGGAGGTAACTGATCTAATAACATACAATTACTTAACAATCCATGATACATAGATTTATAAAAAAAATATATTTTGTTATCTGTTATGGATTAAGTAATTGTATGTTATTAGATCAGTTGCATCCAGTCCCCTGAGGAAGCGATTATAGTGAAACGCATTGGTATTTATGCCTGCTTTGCAAATCGGCCAGAATGACCACAATGTGGGATTATTGTGAATCTCCCAAGGAAGTTGTGTGTGGGTGTCTCGGTACTTATGTTTTTACGATGCAAAATCTTTTATGGATATCCTGTAAGAATATGTAATACATTTATTTTTGATTTTACTTGTGTAATGGCTGACAACTCAAACCCCAACTCTTTCTTGTTTTCTATGTATCCCCTTTATACAGTATGCTAGAGCTACCAGTTATTGCCAGATTTTGTTGTCCAAACATTTCCTTTTTTGTTTTGCAAATCAATTTATTTATAGCAGAGACGGCTACAGAAGTAATGCATGCTTACAGCCATCTGAACAGTGGCAGGGTCTCTTGAAATCTCACCCCTTCACTCACTAATGCTCCTTCCCTGTGCTCCCTGCCAACCTGTTCCTTCGAAGCTGTGTATTCAACTGTGACAGAGCTTACACAGGGTTAATGACTTGCCACATGTGACAGTGTGTTTGAGAACTCCCTCCTGACATTTTAGTAAGACCATAATTTTACTTTATTTGTTATGCCTGCCATTATTTTATGTTTCATGCTAATGGAATTTTTTTTTCAGGTGGCTGATTTAATAGTTAATGACCCCCCAAAATCTCAGTCGGGACGCGGAATGGAGCTTGATGATTTGCTTGGCATGCTCTCTTCTGATCCCTTCCTATCTAAAAAAGAGATTCCTCGCACTCCAGAAAACTTGAGTAAGTTCATTTGTTTTTGCTTTATGTAGAATAAAACTTCCACACCACCCATCTATTGGACTTCTTCAGATCTAATTAGTCATCACAGTAATTCACATGGTTAAAAATTCTTAATAGCAACACTTCTCTAGCATGTGCAGCCTGTAATGCAAGTACCTTTTTAATTCTTGCTGTATGTTTAGCACAGCTTGGAAATTGAAGGTTAATATAAACCTCCATGCAAAAAATAAAGCGTATACATTAGGCAATACATGTTTAATTTACGCCAAAACTCTAATTGTAATATATTTTATGCAAAGTTCTCCAAAGCATGTTTCACTCACTCCATTATTCATATTGTAGATTTATTAGAACTTTAATGGTAATATACACTGCTCAAAAAAATTAAATGAACACTTTTTAATCACAGTATAGCATCAAGTCAATAAAACTCCTGGGATATTGATCAGGTCAGTTAAGTAGCAGAAGGGGTTGTTAATCAGTTTCAGCTGCTTTGGTGTCAATTAATTTAACAGGTGCACTAGATGGGCAATAATGAGACGACCTCTAATTGCAAGATTCTCAGACATGACTCCCGGAGAGAGATGCATCATGGGATTTGTAGTTTCACCACAGCTGGAGGGCCGGAATTTGGCTACCCCTGCTATAGAGGTTGCACAGGCATGCCAACTCCTCCAAGATGGCACATCAATACGTGCCATTGCCAGAAGGTTTGCTGTGTCTCCCAGCACAGTCTCGAGAGCATGGAGAAGATTTCAGAACACAGGCAGTTACTGTAGGAGAGCTGGGCGGGGCTGTTGAAGGTCGTTAACCCGTCAGCAGGAGCAGCATCTACTCCTTTGTGCAAGGAGCGACAGGATAGGATGAGCACTGCCGGAGCCCTACAAAATGACCTCCAGCAGGCCACTTGTGTGAATGGCTTTGACCAAACGATCAGAAACAGAGGCCTGAGGGCCCAACGTCCTCTAGTGGGCCCTGTGCTCACTGCCCGGCACCGTGGAGGTCGATTGGCATTTGCCATTGAACACCAGAATAGGCAGGTCCACCACTGGCGCCCTGTGCTTTTCACAGATGAGAGCAAGTTCAACCTGAGCACATGTGACAGACGTCTGCAGAAGAGAACGTTATGCTGCCTGTAACCTCGTTCAGTATGACCGGTTTGGTGGTGGGTCACTGATGGTCTGAGGAGGCATATCCATGGAGGGACGCACAGACCTCTACAGGCTAGGCAATGGCACCCTGACTGCCATTAGGTATTGGGATAAAATCCATGGACCCATTGTCAGACCCTACGCTGGTGCAGTGGGTCCTGGGTTCCTCCTGGTGCACGACAATGCCCGGCCTCAAGTGGCGAGAGTATGCAGCCAGTTCCTTGAGGATGAAGGAATTGATGCCATTGAATGGCTCCCACGCTCGCCTAACCTGAATCCAATAGAACACCTCTGGGACATTGTCTCGTTCCATCGGACGCCGCCAGGTTGCACCTCAGTCTGTTCAGTAGCTCAGCGATGCCCTGGTCCAGATCTGGGAGGAGATACCCCAGGACACCATCCGTTGTCTCATTAGGAGCATGCTCCGACGTTGTCGGGCATCCATACAAGCACGTGGAGGCCATACAAACTGAGCACCATTTTGAGTTGCTGCAATGAAATGTCAGCACAATGGACTAGCCTGCTGCATAATTCGTTAACTTTGATTTTTGGGATGTCTTTGAATTCAGCCCTCTGTAGGTTGTTAATTTTAAATTTCCATCAAACGATGTGGCATCCTTTAATTCCTAACACATTACCCAGTCCAGTATACCGTAGATATCCAGCATGATATTTTTTCCCCATTGAGATCTGATGTGTTTTCAAAGTGTTCCTTTAATTGTTTTGAGCAGTTTATATTATGAGAAGTCCTTCAGAACGTGTTTCACTCTTCATTCTTCAAAATGTGTACTCGCCAAAGGTTGGAATCTAGGGTGTGGAGCATGTTTTAAGGATCTCACAAAATATTTATTACCGTATTGCATGGGGTTTGTTTTTATTCCAAGCTGTGGTGAATATACAATATGAGTAATGGAACTCTTATTACAGGCAGCACATGCTAGATATTGGTTTGTGAATTTTTGCCCTGCCTGCTAAAGGTATTTAGTGAAAAGTGCAGCTGTTAAAATCAAAGATGCATATTTTTCTAGGTTTATTTTTCTGTGATGGTTTGTTTAAAAGTTTAAGGTCTTAATGCCGCTGCCATACAAGATCAGTTGTGCGTTTGACAAAAATGTAGGATTTTTTTACTTTTCTGTCAAATTCTTTTATTGTAGAACAGGACACAGGAAATCATGACAATGGATGGGTTATATAGCTGTACCTTGGAGGCTGGACAGATGGAACTCAATATATTTCCCTCCCCACTTCTCCGATCAATTTTTAGTTTTTGGCAAGCAATAGACCAAAGATGGATATCTTTGTCCTGTATTGTATTTTAAGAAAAGGGTTTTACGGGTAAGCCAAGAATCCTACATTCTTGTTTGTACGGGGCACAGAAAATCAAGACTGATGGGTTGGAATAGAATCCCTGGAATCTTTCCAAAAGAGGAATGGGAGTGATAACCCCTGAACTTAGAAGCTGATGAAGAGCTTTTTGAAGCCCCCCCCCCCCCCCCCCCCCCCCCGCCCCCAGAACGAGAGGTAAGAGCAAGCGAG
>NW_017306524.1:1025729-1042450 GCF_000935625.1 Nanorana parkeri | reverse complement strand
GAAGGTTGGAAGGCATGAACCAAGACGGGGGAAACTGAAAAATTCCAGTTTGTACCCTCTGGATACTACTAACTGTACACAATAATCCTGTACTTTGTGAACCCAAATCTCTGCAAACCTTTTTCCAAGCACCCCACAGAGTTAGGGTCCTATTCATTGTGAAGGCTTAGAAGGGTAAGAGTTTGACTAGGTGCACCTTGAAAGCCGAAAGGACACTCTTAGCAGTGCTTGAAGATTATTTGCTTTGCAAAACCCTGGCCTTCTGCTTGCTAGGTAACAAGGTGCTTTTCTCTATGGTCACCTTTTTGATAAAGCTATCCAAACCTTTACCAAAGATGTTCCCTTGCGAATGTAATCCTCTTCTCCAATAGCTTTTTTTTTTTTTTAAATCTAAGCAGGTTCCGCTAACCAGTAGTTCAGCCACAGAAGCCTACACATTTAGACTGACCTCATCCCCACCCTAGATAGCTGACACAACCAGGGTGTCTACATGGAAGCAGGAGTCCAAAGTCTCACATCTTGCTTGTTACCTATCTGCATAGACCAGGGATGTCCAAACGCTGCCCCTCCAGCTGTGGTGAAACTACAAATCCCATGAAGCATCTCTCTGGGAGTCGTGGCTGTGAGAATCTTGCAAAGCCTCATGGGATTCGTAGTTCCACCACAGCTGGAGGGGGTGCAGTTTGTACATCCCCGGCATAGACCATTTCTTCTAAGGAATGCACAGGGTATGTTTTAGGCATTCCAAGATGGGGCAGCGGATCCCGGGAATCAAGGTGAGGGGTCATCGCCTATATGTGAAACATATATGTGTCATACGCCGATCGCCTATATGTGAAACACCCGGTAACGGGTGTGTGCATTTAGCGGGTCTTTTCTGCCCGTGCGTGCCCGCTAGGGGGCGCGCGCGAGCAGAAAAAAATTGCCGTCTGGAGACGGCAACCCGCAGATGCTGCAGTGCCGTCCGTCCGTTTTTTTACTACGGGCGGACGGCAAGAGGTTAAGGAACCCACACTTGTAACCTTAGGGTGGTCAGAAACCAGAGGATTAATGGACAGATATTCTCTGACCTAATCTGTTAACACTGCTATCGTGTTGCACAATTTCTGCGACAATATATTTCGGGATATCAGATGAAGAATCCTCTGAATTGGAAGCCACACTTATTTCCAACTCTTCACCACCCTCTTTCTGGTTTGGAAGCAGAGAAGGGTTAACTTCCTCATCCGACTGGGATTCAGAGGAAGCTTCCAACTTGAAATTTCCGACAGAAATCTGACCCATGAAAACGGACATTGACGCTCCAAAATTATCCTTGCTGAGACCGGAAAAATGAGCCCCAGCCGAAAGAGGCAGATGCACCAGAGGGTAATCCCATTAAAGGATGGATTAGCGGACAGATTCCCGTGAGTACCTTAAGGGGTACCATAGGTACCCCTTAAGGTACTCGCAGTACAGTTAATCTGCTTTGACCAGTGCCAAGTCCCTAGGTCCATTTGTGTCCTAATAAAGCTCTGTGCCTCCACTCTCCAGAATAATGGAAGAGGAGATGCCTGGAAGGTGCTAGAATTTAAAAACTGTCCCACCCACAGCCCTACCACCATAAACGCAAAGATGGCCGGCAAAGTCCATACTGCACAAGTGTGAACCCTGCACAATTAATTGAGGGCTCTGGCAAAATGGCAGCGTGAGCCTGCACCTCCAGCAGTACACCAAAAAACCTCCTACACTGCTAGGGGGAGGAGGAATGGCTAGATGGGCGCAGACATTTCTGAGACCTCTGCAGGTAAGGGGGAACCGCAACATGCCAGGCCCCAGGCGTGTCAGTGTACAACCCCCGAAGCTCTCGCCAAGGGGCACCGATCTGGAAGACCATCTAACCCGGCAGGTCGCTTGCAACTCAAACTTTGTAGAAGACATCATAAGGTGAGCTTAACAAAATTATCTCTGAGAGAAATGGGAACATGTCCATCACCTAAGGATACTTTGATAGTTGGAGGAGGAGTTATGTAGATCTCTGGCTGGTGTCCAGTCACCTGAAAGTACAGCTATATAACCCATCAGGCAGGATTTTTGGTGTAGGGTACTGTATGAACAAGAAATAGGACAGGTTGTATTTAATCGCAGCATGTTGCAACACACTGCGGTATGATTTGCAGACCTAGATGTAAACAAAGGGGGATAATGCGTAATGCAATGAGAAAAGCATTACAGCACATGAAAAAAAAAATCACAGCAGTGTGTTCATGGAATAAGTCTTTACTGTCAAGACAATGCAAAGACACATTTTCCGGTATACAAATTCATCTAATAAGGTGTCACCTTTTGTACAATTTATAGATCAAGTTCAATAACACTTGGATAAGCCATATTGTGAAAGAAAAAGTTGTAGAAAGAAGCCAAATGTTTGGGTTTAACACAGTGGGATGTCTGTTGAATTCTTTTATACAGTTAGCTCTCCTTCAGTTTCAGATATCCGAATATCCTGGAGAAAAGCCATCCAGAGTGAGGAATTTTGCAACGTGTCAAGTCCAGTGGAGAACCTATGTGTACAGTCACCTGTAGAGCAAGAGTCTGCTCATTGCAGCCTGGTGGACTTGAGCATGGCTTGTTTCCTGTCTGCTTCTCATTTGTCTGAGCAAAATGAGTCCCCAGACCCAAGGATGTCTCTGAGCTCTGGAAAACCAGATCCTCATTATAAAGCAGGTTTAAATCCGAACTTGACACCCTTTTTGGTTAGTGAAATTAAAAAGTCTGAGCAAGACAAGTTTACTCCATTAAAGGAATGTGATAAAATGCAGATGTTGCCGTCTGTAGTTGGAGAAAAGAATCTTACTTTTATTTTTGATGACCAGCCGGATAACAAGTTGAAAGACAGCACAATAATTATACCTGCACCTAGTCGAGATAATGTTTTGACACATTCAACTCTTTCATGGGACTCTTCGAAAGCAATGGATTACAGCATCAGTTCAGAGAGCCATGATGTGACCCAGTTTGGCATTCTACATGAAACTATCCCGGAAGGAGTTGGGAACATGAGTCTTAACAGCACAAGTAGTGCACAGACTCCAGAAATAGATAGGTACGATACCAGAACAGAAATTGGTGAGATCCCCTTAGATAGTACAGTGGGTGGCTGGGAAACTATGGAGCGTAAAATGGACATAGATTCTATACGTACTAGATACGAAGCTCTAAAAAGGACATTTTTTACATCTTTAACAGAGGAGAGAAATATTGGCGAGTATACGCCTTTGAGCAGGGTTCCCAAGCAAAAATCAGATTCCTGCCTTCCAACAGAGACTAGCGGTGTGTTCAACGCATTAGATAAAGGATTAACATTGGACTTCGAGTATCTAGCCACTCTATCACCCAGAGACAGAAAGCTGTCGCTTCCACAGCTCATCTCTTTTTCTCCCTGTGAAGATCATGTGCGTGCCAGCTCCACGGAGGACTTCTCAGATGTGTTTGAACCACAAGGTAATCTTTAATTGAGTTTATACTAGGAGATCCTTGTATTATTTTGTGTGGGATAAAGTATGCCATACTGTAAATTTTTGTATCAGGAGTATTGAAATTTCATAGAGTAGTGTGACTGTGGCCTCTGCATCTGTGCAGGTCATGCAAATGCAGGCTGAATACCAATATATGCCTAATATTTTTTTGGAAATAACACCTTAAGCTCTTGGCCAGCTTGAGAATTTACATTCTCAGATTGATGTATGCATAGAGAAGTGCTTCTCAACCTTTTTTTTTTTTTTTTCCTGACGCCATGTCACTTTTTAAAAGTGTTTGCAAAATCTTGAGGCACCCCGGTCTAAAATGTCAAACAAAATTATGTGACCCCCCTTCAAAATACATACCAAAACCTTATCAGAGATGGTAGTCTGATGTGGATTTTAAGGGGGTACCCCATGCAATAACACAACAAAACGGTGTACCCTTTCACATAAGAGGCCCACTTTACATCGGGTGCCACTTCCGTTCACATTGACACGTCCCCCCCGCTCTTTCTTCCCTTTTAAATCTGTGGCCCTTTTCAGATCAGGAACTTCCACTTCATATCAGAAGCCTACCTGCACCATTGTAAAGCATGACACTGTGTGGACATTTTGAGGCACCCCAGGGTACCATGGCACCCTGGTTGAGAGGCTGGCATGGAGTACCAAGTGCAATGTGTAGAGTTGCATAGTTTATAATAGCAGCACTCAACATTAAAAGTAATCGTGACAAAATACAATCATTAACCATTTACAACCCTTATAGCTGCTAGGATAAAAACTATGCCTGGTTTAAAGTCAAATGTCTGTCCAAAAACAAATGGTTTTTCGGAGTTCTTGCTGCATTGGTGGATTAATTTAGATTTCATGTGCCGGACCGTCACTTATAAGCTGTACTTTCTAACCTACGCAAGAACAATTTGATGTCATGTGCCTTGGATTACTTTAACAAATACTCTGAAGTATCTGAATGTTATACTTTTCTTCTTCCCAGGCACTGGAAATATCAACAAGACCATTGATTTCACGCATTCTGCATCAGATCTGCAGAAAAGCACCGATTTGAAGGAGTGGGGCAGCTTATAATAATGTAAAAATATGAAGACCCTTTTATATGAATGGATCCTATATTTGTAAATAAAGCCTAAACCCTACCACATGACCTCTCAATATGTATGTTTAACCGTTACTTGTATAATTTACTAACTTAATTTTTGTTTGCTTTAGCTTAACTTATTTGGATACACATGCACTTTTTTTTAGTTAATTAAACATCATCTTTTGCTTGCACTTACAAATACAATTATTTTACCAATACAAGTGTTTTAAAACATGCTGTATGGCACTCCGTTAAGCACCAGTCAGTGGCTTTTCCCCTTTGGAGTCTAGCTGAATCATATTTTTCTGAGCATATTAAATGCCTAGTTCTTTTCTTTCCACTTTTCCAATCAATATTTTAAAGTTAAAAATAAACAATTAAGCAGTCTCTTGTGGCATTTTGAAGACCTGCCATTTTTTTCTTTTGCCTCTGTGTGTTGCTGATTTTGTAGGTGGAGTATTTTGGTGTGATTTAGTGATCCATGTTGCTTTTAAACAGTTTTGCACTTATATTTTAAAATTGAAGTTTGTTAGTCTTTATGGCATTTGACCTACTAGAAAATGCAAACAAATAAATAATATTTTTTAGGTTTTTTTTTTTGGTCCACAAATTTTTCTTAAAAATCCACTAAACTATGTGGACAAGGGGGCGATCTGGTGATGTTGACCAAGAAGAACAAGCAGGAGTGTCAGGCAAGCACCAGCCAAAGTTAAAAGGGATCTCTCGCTTCGCAGTGGGTCATCATGACACTGACACAAGCAGGCTGCAAGAGCCTGGTCTGCAGCTATAGACAAGGGCAGTGAGTGATTGAATCTGAAGCAGTAGCAAAATCACAGAGCAGACCAGGGTCAGCAACAAGTGGGCAGTGCAGTAGCAAATCATGAGCAGGATCAGAGACTAAGCTGATGTCTGAAATTGTAAAATGTTACAGAATAGGATGTAAAAGTAGGTCGGGCGTAAGCCAGGGTCCGCAATGGAGAAACAGAGCACAGGTTCGATCCCAAGAACAAGCTGAAGGGGCTGGAGATAAGAGAGGCCATCCTCATAATTTCAGTCTCTATCAGGTATGTGACCGTACCTGATCTGGACAAAAGTGTGTGTTTTTAGTTATTTAGTATCCTTTTTAAATCCGAGATATTGCGTGCTGGTCTATCAACACCACCTTACTATGGCAGTTGCTGTCTTTGCATATTATGTATAATACTAGAGATGACTGGTCAGAGCAGTGATGAGATCTGTTACCTCATTTGTGATTGCTGTGAAAGGATTGCCTGTTAATGCTAAAAAAAAAAGTGTACACTGCCGTTGCTTGCCACTACATCAGGTTTCTAGTTGTCATTTTTTAGCATTTCTGGTTTTGGCTTTAGTTCTTTTGAGGTACTGGCTCAGAACAAATAAGCAGCATTAAAACTCGACCGAACACTTGCTGACGCTGATGCAATCAGTGAAAAGGAAGAAATGCACCATAAACACACTCAGGTTGCAGGGATCTTTATAAATGTGCTTCTGACTTAACCACCTGCAGTCTGGCCGCTCCTACTGTAATTAAACGGCTGGACAGCGGCTTCTTGAATGCGGGTGGGCGTTTTTAAACGTCCCACCCCACTTGTGCCCGCCGCTAGGCGGCGTGATTTCAGCCTGCAATGGCTGTGTACATACAAGCATTCAGGCGTCTGTAGAGATGCCCGATCGCTTGTAATAAGCGTGTGGGTGTGCGGCCCCTCTGCTGCAGTCGCTGCTGGCGATCCCGAGCTCCGGTGTAAGCCCGGGACCAGCACAGCAGCTCTGCGGCCGGAGATCAAACGGAGCTCAGTACACGAGCTCCGTTTGATCTCCTACTCCTCTTCGGAATGCAGGCAGTGATGGTATTACATCACTTTCTGCATTCAGTGTCAATCTCCGGTACAGAAACTGGAGAGAAGCAGGTGTTTGCTTCATCAGCTTCTCTGGGGGTCCCTAGGTGACAGGGGTCTTAAAGACCCCTGATGTCTCCATAAAGAGGACCTGTCACTGAAAATTGGCTGTCGCAAAGGGGGCTTGTTAGTCCCCTATGTGATAACAAAGTTAAGTGGAAACAAAAATGTTTAAAATAGTTACAAAAAAAATTAAAAGTCACATATAAAGGTCATACATTTTTTTAAATTTTTTTAAACTTCCCCCGCCCCCCACATAAACATGCGTCGAGTGCGCTTAAGTGCGTAAACGACGATTGCATCCATTACGGCGCACATGTTGCGTATCGCAGCAAACGTCGCAGTGAAAGCAATCATTCTAGGGCCATCAATCACTGATAACCCTAAACTGATGAGCCGTAAAAGCTTTTAAAGCGTCGCCTATGGCCAATTTTGGGTATGGTACTTTTTGTGAGTTCGCGGACGCACGCAATTTTAAAGCTTAACATGTTTGGTGTCGATTTACCCGACGTGACCCCGACTTATATTTTGCCAAAAATTTGGGTCATAACTGTTTTATAACAACGTAGGGAAAACAGTTTTTTTTCCCCCCAAAATGTTCGGTACTTTTTTCATTATATAGTAAAAAATAAACCCCCCCCCCCCCCCCCCGGGGTGATTAAATACCACCAAAAGAAAGCTCTATCTGTCCCCAAAAAAGGGTATAACATTCATTTCAGTACAGCGTGGCATGACGGTATAAATGTTAGTCAAAGTACCACAGCGTTGAATACTGAGAAATGGCCTGGACAGGAAGGGGGTGTAAACAACCCGGTCAGCAAGTGGTTAATGTATACTTTGAATTGTTCTGCCCAATAAACCTGAGTTGAGTTTTTTTGTTGACCAGATATACGCAAATACAGTTAAGTACATTTGAAGAAAGGAAAAAAAAAATGTCCCCAGTTTGGTATAACACATAGAGAGCAGCTATGTTTTTTGGGGGGTGGGGGTGGGGAATAGTCTCTTAACCACTCCCTTTTTAAAACTTGACTGTTGCACTGGAGTTAGGCATCCATTACTTAACAATGCTATCCAAGGTTTTAATAATGATGATTTTATTTTTTATTGCCTGAAAGCAAAGTACTCTGATTTATGTGTTTTTTTTTTTTTGGCCTGAAACAAAATTTCCTTGTTTTTTTTTTTTTTTTTTTTTTTTTTTTTTCCTTTTTTTAAACATTTATTTTGTTAAAGAATGTGTTTTTATCTAGTTCTAATAAAATAATTTTGAAGACTTTCAGATTCAAAAAAAATATTAAAATGTGAAATTGGCAAACTTATTTTCCTGTTAAAGCCTTGTATACAAGCATTTACAGGTACGCTAGATCATTTATGTAGTGTAGATGCCTCAAAGCTGTGTTCAGATCTATTTGAAAAGGCTTTTCTCTGAGCCTGCTTGCTTTTAAGACATCCTGTGTTCATTTGCCATACTTAATGGAGTTTTATATTACTTCTCATCCATTGAGGGATACGCAAAGTCTTAAACCCTCCTGGATTATACTGCTGCCTATAGGAGGATTGGATACTGTCAAACAAACTGTGGGCCAGCCTAGGATAACCCTTCCCACTACTAGCATGCCTGAGTTGTTTTTTTGTTTTTGCAAGCGTACTAGGAAGATGGATGTATTTTCAGCTCTGCTTTTTTTCTTTTCATTTTCCTGAAATGCTGTTATCCTCTTGTTTTAGTCCATTTCTTCTTGGAAGTCTTCTCTAGTTCTGCTTGGTGGGGATCATCCTCCACACACTGAAAACTTTGGGGGCTCAATTCATCCAGTTATTCACCTAATCTGACTGTAGATGCTCTATGCATGCGTCTTAGCCTTCTGCTGCAGATTCTATAACTGATCTGTCTATTGCATTAGCTGCTTCTGAGCCATGTGATGCGACTTATTCTGGGTCGCTCCAGTATTTCCCTGATGAGCTTATCCTTGAGTAGTCAGTCTTCACTATTACTCCAGACATTCAAGACACTGTTTTGGCTGTTAATGATGTGGTTCTCACCACTCTGACTCTGGAGGATCAGCCTGCTTTGAGAGTCCCAGAAGCCGCAAATACCTTCCCATTTCACTCTTTGAAATTGTCCTCTGTGGGAATTGGAAACATTCTGACATGCCTACACATCCCTGCACCCCCCCCTTCAGGTCTTAGTAAGGCTTTTGTCAAGCTGCGGTCCACCACTGTAGATCAAGCAGTGGCCTATCTTTCTTTAGAGACCACTTTGGTAATAGTTTTCTGTATTCAAAGACCCTACTGATGACTGTTCAGAAGCCCTCTTTAGAACCCAGCTACCCTTGGTGGACTCTGTCCTTTGTCTTATTCTGGCCATGACTTTTCTTTGTCAAATCATGGCAGAATTGTCAAAATCTTAAACTTGCCACTGTAGCAGTGGATCCTTCTGAGCGTGCGTGGAGCAAATTGGTTGGATCTTTACACTTCAGCTGTGATGACCTGCTAGAAGCATCTTATCTTGAATATGTGATTGTCCATACACATGTATTGGGCACTCTGTTTAAAGTGCTTGTCTACTGATCCCATATCCAAGTACACCAACGTTGTCTTTGAGGGACAACATCTTATCTGCCCAGAGCTTGACATTAAGGATCTTACTGGAAGCAAGAGCACCGGTTTACCTAAACCCAATAAACAGGAAATGTCTGCAAAGTCTCCTTAAGTATGTATGGCTTGGTTCTCTGGCCACACTCAGTCTGGGGAAAAAAAAAAAACCTCCTAAAACCTTAGAAAAAACCTTCATCAGCATGATGGTGTGCCCCCATTCTGCGATTCATTGCCAAGCACCATCTACGATAGTCTGGTCCTTTCTAGTTTATGAATCCTATTGCTAAAGGTTTTTGAACTGCTCACTGCTGTGGTGCTTTTTCTTATCTGCAAAAACTGTGAAATGCCTGCATTAAAAGTGCTGGCTGATGAGCTTGCTGCCTTTAGTGTTTTCAAAGAGCAGGTGCCCTGTGTTTTGAGTAAGGAGGCTAGAATTGCTGCCATGTCGCTGCTGGGAGAGAGAAAAAGTGAGATAAATCCACTAAGAATCTGACCGCAAACAGCATTTGTTATGAAATTTGAGTTTGAATTTCTGCAGTGTGGTTTGTGAGAGCTTACGTTAACGTTAATTTTGAAAATGATGGCAGCAACACGTCTCCAAAGAGTTGTGACAGGGCAACAACAAGCTGGCAAAGTGAGTGGTACTAACAAGGAAGAGCTGGAAGAACATTTTGCAACTCATTTAGGTTAATTGACAACAGTTCAGTAACATGATTGGGTATAAAAAGAGCACCTTAGAGAGTCAGAGTGTCTCAAGAAAAGATGGGCAGAGGTTCACTAATCTGAAAAGCGTCCTAAAATTGATGATCAATTGTAGATGAATGTTACTCAATGTAAATTTGCAATATCACTATACATAGTACATAATACCAAAAGATTCTGAGAATCTGGCGAGATCTGTGTGCAAGGGACAAGGCCGAAACACAATATTGGATTCCCGTGATCTTCAGACCCTCAGACAGCACTGCATTAAAAACAGGCATGATTCTGTGATGGACATCATGCCATGGGCTCAGGAATACTTTGAAAAAAATCACTGTCTGTGGACACAGTTTGCCGTTCCATCCAATAATGCAAGTTATGGCTTCTTCTTTGCATGATAGAGCTTTATCAGAACATGATCCAGAAATGCTGCCATCTTTTCTGGCCATAGCTGATTGAAAATGGTCTGTAGCAAGGTGGAACACTTCTGTGGTCAGACGAATCGAAATTTGCCATTCATTTTGGCAACCATGGGGGCCGTGTCCTCCTGACTAGAGAGGGACCTTCCGGCTTGTCATCTGCGCTCAGTTTAAAAGCTTGTATCTCTGATGGTATGGAGGTGCATTAGTGCAGGGCTCAAAATTTCCACTTTCCTGCTTGCATTTGGCAAGTGGAAATACAGTGAAGGTGAGTGAAAATTGGGGTCTCAAAGAACTGGCCCTCAAGATGGTACTATGTGGCCCACAGGCAAGGGACGAGTCAGGTACACTGTTGTGGACTGCATACCTGACTTGTAGGAGCAGCTACACGGTCTGCATGTTTGTTGGATGCAGGCCGCAGAGCTGCTCCTGTCAGCTCCGGCACTCTGATCCTTTCGGCCTGAGCTCTGACAGTTCTGAGCTCTGGCTGAAAGGATGGATTAGTAAGGACCAGACCTTACTAATCAACCACTAGATGGCATGGAAAAAGCACTAATTCTTTAAATGACATGCTAGGGAGATTCCATATGTACTGTTACTTATCACCTGCTATATCCAGTATTATGGAACAGTACAATTTTCCAGGAGAGTGTTGTTAACACCATCATCTAGCATCGCATATATAATACATGTTTTATACTTTTACATTATTCAATGGCTTACCTACAGCAGCAGCAACCCAATCTGATTTGTTTGAAGTCTTTATTAGGTATATTTTGCTGCAACAAAAACTAGCAGTAATAGGCCAGAATTGAGAGTTGGAAGTAGCCAATACCAATTGCCAAACAAAAACTTGTTTCATAGCATAACTAGCTAGTGATCTTTTAGTGCAGTATTGTCTACAAAGTTGAAAAAAATATCAACACAAAGTGCACAAAACCACAGCACCACATTCCAAAGACAAGTTAGTTTTTATCCTAGAATGAAAATTACAGTGCTGTATTGCAGAGACAATAGACAGACGTAGCTCAATAGCTCAGTGGTTGAGAGCAACTAGATTAAGCAAGGGAGGGATTAGTTACTTTTTTTTAAGGAAAAAAAAAATTGTGTATTATTTCAGAGACAGCAGCCAGAAATATTGTACATAATATCTGCACATTACATAATGTTTTAAAAAGCAGTTTTACTACACTGCAATGGAAGGGAAAGATGAGGCAGTTTTTATTGTAATATTAAAAATGTATTGCATTTTGTCACACATACACGCTGGAATGTAAGTGGTTTTACTGGGCCGCAACAGAAGAGTGAGAGACCAGGAAGGTTTTTACATGAATTTAAAAATAAAGTGTATTGTTTCAGACACGAGCTAGAAACTCGTACAAACTTGATGTGCACTATGTAGGCAGCTTTAGTAAGCCATCATTTAAAAAGAAGAGGTCAGAGCGGTTTTATAATGAAATAAGAATGAGTATTTATTATTTCAAAGACTAGCAGAAATATTAATAAAATGATTGTGGCGTGATGTGAACCATGTGTCACACAAAATAGTATCCAAATCTGTCTCCTACCATCTACACAATAATGTGTGAAAAATATCAATCCCAATCTAGGAATTAAGAACTCCTATATAATATAAACGTACATGAACTATGCATGAGCAAAGGCGCAAATAAACAAATGGCTATATAAAATAACAACAAATGTATTAATGTGATCATCCACATTGATATAGTTTTAGAGTGCAAACGGGTTCAGTCCACATAAAGTACTTCAGTCATGCAAACAACATTGGTGTATCCACTCGTATTACATCTATGGACCATGCCTTCACCCTTGTGAAATAACAATATCTGCCTCTCGCTTTATGGATAGAGAGACAGATATTATTTCACAAGAGAGAAGGTCATCAGCGAGTTACCCCGTTTGTAGCCAGGAAGGGGTTCTCCTGTCCTTAATCACGTAAAGGATCATTTCACAGACTCCTCCAATGTTTAAGCCCAATCAGTCCAGTAGGTGTCGCTCATCCATACCGACATTAAAACAATATAGATCATCGCACAGACCATTTGATTACCATAAAACATCACTTTATTTGTTAAACTACTCACATTCAATAAGATCAATCAATGGAAAAGTAGAAGTGCTCCTATGACTCTCGCACAGACAGCGCGTCCACAGACTCCTCAGTTCCGCCTCGTGTCAGCAAACTCCACCCGACGTACGTTTCATCTCAAACGGCTTTGTCCTCTTGTTAACTCTATGTTCCTTTATTATGGATACATTGATATATAATTTTAGGTCATTTACTCTGTGGATTAGCATTGCACATTGTTTTTATCATAATGAGATGATGGCAAATGACGTTCTTCTTTTTATATGTTTATTTCATATGCCCCTTTTTTATACTCGAGTATATACGGTAGATAGGTAGTTATCTTCAGTGATGTTACCCAGCAGTGGGTTACAGGTACCTTTAAGAGGAATAAGCTTCCTGGTCTCCTTGGTAATGAATTGGAGATATTATGCACCGCCTTGCCAGCAACACTCTGAGCCCTGGACAAAGTGGATGACGGTGTTAAGTATAAAAAAGACTTAAGAAGGTATTTATCTTTTTAATAATTGCTGACTGTGTAGTAGAAAGGTGTGAGAGAGAGTACTTAGCTGGGTCACTGGCCTGGAACTAGCATGTGGTTTAGGAAAGTCATAATGACAGAACTAATCTGCATACTTGTGCCATGTATTAAAGTCATCAGAGGAGCATAAAACCTAGACAACTAGATTTGCACAAATAAAGGTGCAAAATAGTAGCTAACTAGTGATGAGCGAACTGAGCAAAGTTCATTTAGCTGGATGTTATCTGAACAATTGAATAAGTCTGCAAACTCCAAACAGTGTCTGAACTCTTACTGAAGTCAATGGGAGCCGAATCTTGTATTTTTTTAATTTTCAATTTAGCAGACTTTTGTTAAAAAAGGTATATGTAGCTGGGCATTGCCATAAAGAACTTGTACCAATGCAAAAAAATATTAATGGGACCACCGTTGGGTTTCAGCTCTTTTACTGGCCATAAACCTATAGAGTATCTGCAGATTTTCTCTGGTCAGATGGAAAAAGTGCAACAGACTCCTCCATCTACGCTAAACTGTGTGGATGGAGGAATCTCTCACTGGGTCAAGCGTCAGTATTTTGCAAATCGGTCCCGCTGGCTGTCAAAATACCTGAACAATCTGATTGGATGCAGACATCGTTCAGGTATTTGGAGAGCCAGCTGGGTTAACTAGCAAGATACTGAAACTTGGCCCAGTGGGCGATTCCGCCATCCACTCAGTTTAGCGTAGATGGAGGAATCTGTTGCACTTTTTCCAGCTGGCCAGAGAAAATCTGCAGATAATCTATAGGTGTATGGCCAGCTTAAAGTGTATTTCCACATGCATGTGCACCCTCCCTCCTAAACAATACCAGGCCACATGCCCTCAGCAGTGGCAGAGTACCTTGTTATATTGATGTCTCGCTTTCACATCCCTGGCCTGGCAGATGTGGGGGGTACTTATTGGAATCTGGAAGTTCCCTCTAAAATAAGTGGGAACCAGATATCCACCCCCCACCTGAATGAGTAAGGGTACCCATTTCTCGTTCACTGAAAAATGTAAAAAAACACCCATGCTGAGCATGTTCGGCCGACCCGAAGCCACGTGAAGCAAGCCGATGTACGGCTGAAATCAGCCGTACCAGCCTGAAGTGAATAGCCAAACAGTGTTCGGCTCACTTCACTTCAGGTCGGTCATTCACTCGGCGGCCTACGGCAGCTTAGTGAATAGATCCCAGTACTGAATGCCCCTCTACAGAAGCTAGCTGCAAGAGTTTAACTCCTTGTGTGAGGTGGCAGGGACACAGGGACTTACGGCAAGAAAATCCATCCATTGGAGTTTCTGAGACAAACATAGTGACTGATTTTACCCACCTGTTGAGATGTAACTGTAACATGTATAATCGTCACTTAAACCCATAGCCACTAGATGGCGAAACATAACCACAGCAAAAAAAGCAGCATGAAATGTTTGTTTATGTTTGTATTATCATAAGCAGTGTCCATTTATATATAATTGTGTCATTATTATTAAGCTTTGTAGGAAGTAGAAGAACAACTTGAAGCTCAACTCTCACCAGAGCTCTTTTAGCTTTGAATAGAGAAGGGTTACCACTTATGCTGGACTTTTACTGCTGTCTCTGTTGGGAATTTTCCCCTAATGCTTTATCCCTGTGACCCTTGCACAAGAAATTCTGTGAGTAGGGGTTAGCAGGAGAGAGATAGCATAGACTGCAATGAAAGGCTTCACATATAGACTAATCGTCCCTAATAAGAAAAAGGTGGGCATGTGAGCTTTACCATATACAGTAATTGTTACATTACTATTTGCATTGATAGGAGCTGAGATTTATACATTTCTTAAATATAGCTTTCAATAACATGAACAGATTGTGCAAAGCTTTCACAGTACATAACTGCTAACGTTTCAGAAATAGTAAAAGGGGTAATCTTTTAGCAGCAATATTTTTTATTTATTTATTACAGGTATTTATATAGCGACGACAATTTACACAATGCTTTACATAGTTGCACGTTCACATTAGTCCCTGCCCTCAAGGAGCTTACAATCTAAGGTCCCTATCTCACAAGCAATACACATTCTTTCAATGCCACTGGCTGTACTTTATAAACACTTCAATTCATTTAGGCTAAAATACAATACTTGGAGGCTGATTTACAATACCTTCACCCAGTGTATATCTGGGTGATGCCGTTTGCATGGCACTACTGCCACTAGATGGAGCTGAGGAGCATAGGAAATCCCTAGTTATAAATCAGCCTCTTAATGTGCAGCATGCAAAGGTTATGAGATAAGCCACAGACATACTGTATGTCTCATTTGGGGGAAGGTCACTCTTTTAGAATTCCTCTGTCCCTCCTTCCTCCTCAGGTGTCCTTCTATTTGGTCTGATGTATAGACATATTTCACAATTACTTCATTTAACTACCAAAATTGTTATTCTATACAAACCCTTTCATCCAGGTTCATCCAACCACTATATTATTACATTATTATTATAGAGCGCAGCGCTTTACAATATAAGAAAGACATTACAATCACAATACAATTCAAGACAAGATGGTAAGGAGGGCCCTGCCCCTGAGGGCTTACAATCTAAAGGGTGGGGGAGGTGATACATGAGGAGGTAGGTACATTTGTTATTTAAACATCCAGTATGGAACAAATGGCTCAATATGGAGCTACACAAGTAGCATGTACAGTAGTAGAGCTCAATCTCGCGAGTTGCAATCACTTGAATATAAAAAGCTTTACAATGCTACTGCATTCTACTTGTGTACTGTAGGTTATTCCGGAGGGAGCCATTTATTCGACCCATTTTGGGATCATTTGCTACTCCTACAGCATACAGTATCTAGTACAGGTAAATACAATGAATACAATTAAAAAAAATGAATAAATATGTTGGAAGGTCAGATTCCTGGAAGCTGCAGTCACTGTTTGGGTATTCTGACAGCTGCGGGCGGCAGCTGTCACAATACAATAGCCCAACGGGAGATTCTTTAATCCATGTTGTCCATCCAGACGAACGAAATGATTTGTTTAGTGTATGCTCAGCTTTACTGTCTAATGCCCCTTCCACAGTCACAGAAACACATACATACCAACCTTTTTGGATAAAAGCCAGGTCAACTACCAGTAAGTTTTTAAATCCTGGGAGGAATAAGCAAACCTGGAGAAAACATACAAGCAATGCTCAGTCAGTATCCCTAGTGGAAAATAAACGTAGAATCCAGCAATATAAATGCAGCGACTAATAAAGATGATTTCTGATTGGATTGAGTTGCTTCATATTGTGGATTGCTCATTACCTTATTAAATAATAAACATGTTCTTTTTTTTTTTAACATAATATAGGTTTAGTTTTTAGGACCCTTTGCATCTAGGCATTTAGGTGTTCTGTCCCTCTCTTTGTTCATAGTGGAGCTTACTATAACATTTTCTTTGCTGCCCCTGACATCTAGTGTCAGCAAGGAATACAGCATACAGTATATTGTGTGCAGTTAAATCCTATTACATACAAATATGAATGTGAACGCAAAATCAAAGGATGAGCCTACTTGTTATATACATTGCACACGTATGGCGTCCCTGTACTCCAAAAATGCTCCTGAATTTCAGTGCCACGGGTGATAGTGTTGCAGACAGGGATGGATTTTCCACAAGGCCAACCGAGGCCTAGCCTTGGGGCAGCAGGGAATAGAGGGGCAGCAGGGAATAGAGGGGCAGCAGGGAATAGAGGGGCAGCAGGGAATATAGGGGCAGCATGGGTGTGGAATTCCTATCTCCTGATGCCCGGGATATGCAGTTCCGAGCGCCGGGTGGGTAGTTGTTTTCTACATTTAGCTCTGCTTTGGGCAAGCAGGGCTAAATGTACAGCGATG
>NW_017306524.1:1004651-1024790 GCF_000935625.1 Nanorana parkeri | reverse complement strand
CATTGAGAAACCTGGCATTGGGGCAGCAGAGAGAGTAAATCCGGCCCTGATTGCAGACACACATAAACCACAGGACAAAGTATGATTTTAATCAAATGAAACTTTTCTATTACATATGTTTTTTTCTATGCTAAATATAGACAAAGAGGACAAAGACACTATGAGGTTGATTTACTAAAGGCAAATAGGCTGTTCACTTTGTAAGGAAATTTGCGCTTTTAGTTGGGAAATGTGGTAAACGAAATGTGGGAAATGTGGTATTGTAATGAAAATGTGGGAAATGTGGTATTGTAATGAATACCCAATCATATGCATGGCAAATTGTAAAAAAAGAGTATTTTTGCTTACACATGATTGGATGATAGAAGTCAGCAGAGCTTTACTAAGCTAAGGGGAGACTCCATCTTCAAAGTACAAATTTCCTTGCAGAACATTCAAGAACAGGCAGGCTTATTTTTGCAGAAGAAATATACTGGGGGGGGGGATTTATCAAAACTGTCAGAATCTGGAGTAGTTGCCCATAGCAACCAATCAGCGCCCCTCTTTAGTTTTCTCAGGTAAGATTTGAAAATGAGACAGAGAAGCTGATTGGTTGCAGTGCAAATCTGCTCCAGGTTTAATACATTCTCCCCTATGTCTCTTCTGCAATAAATGATTCTTACCTGCCTGTTCTCAGTCTTTTTAACAATGTACACTGAGCTGATCATGTGCACAATCCCAGCATCTGCGTGGTGTTGGATTGAATTAACACACGTGCCCATGTGCAGAGTTACGTCACCACAGCGTGGCCAATCAAGGTGGCTGAAGTTCCCGAACACAGAAGAAGACCAGGCAAAGATGTTGGCGGCAGCGAGGTAGTTTGTGGATGCGGCATTGCAGGCTATTGCTGCCGGCTGCTGACATTCACCTGTTGGTTGCGGAAGCTAGCCGGCAGGTGAATGGAGCCGCGTGAGGGGAGGGGGAGGCACAGAGGGATGGTTGCTTGAGAGTTACTATTAACTCTCAAGCAACCAGAAACTACAGTTATCCAGCACCTACTCATCCCTGTGGGTGCTGGATAACAAGGAGTTTACTGTATAAATATATTATAAATGTTTTCTTATGTTGATTATTTCTACCGTGCATTGAACTGCATTGCAGCACACAGTGGCTAGGAGGTGTATTGCAAATGACAATGCAAAGCACCTAGCGCACGGTAATGCTCGCTAGGTGCATTGTGTCATAGCGTGCGTTTAATGCATGGTATCATGTGATTACCACAATGCTATGGTGTGAACGGGTCCTAACACTTGCCTTAATCCACTGATCTGCAGTCTTCCTCCCCAGTAATTCCAGTTATGACAACTTGTCACCGAAGGTAGTTATCCTGGTTGGTCTCCTTTATGTCAATATATACAATGTAGGACCAGCGGCCAGAAAAAGAAGCTATATGTTTTGATCAGTGGGAATCCCTACTGTGCATCCAGGGATAGTGATCTCTTCCAAACTGCATGTACTTGTATCACATACGGTAACATGTGGACTGCCGCTTACAGATGTGGTCACTGTCACCCGGTCATAAACTCTGGGGACTCAGATGTAAGAGTGGACTCTTGGAACTCTGGTGTAAGGGGAAACTCTGGTGTAAAGGCTTGTTCACACTATATACACTGGGGGGAATTTATCAAAACTGCAGCAAACAGAAACTGGAGCAGTTGCCCATGGCAACCAATCAGCATCTCTCTACAGTTTGCTCAGGTAAGATTTGAAAATGAGAGAGAGATGGCGATTGGCTGCAGTGCAAATCTGCTCCAGATTTTGTCTGCTCCAGTTTTGATAAATCCCCCCAATGTGTTTTCTGTAGACCTGCCTGGGACTGCAGGGGAGCTGAGTATAGTTCCATTGTAAAGCTGACCTTGCAGAAAATGAGAAATTGTTCTTTTCTCAGACCCTTTCATAAATTAGTCTCATTGTTCACTAACCTTCACTATTGGATCCTGAGTTGGGCTCCACGGAGAACTTCTGATCTTTGCTTGTTTGCTAAGCCCTTGGATTCTGATTTGGACTTGTTGTTAACGTTCTGGCAAATGCTGCCTTGTTCAGCTTTTATAGTCGGACACAGAAATGGAAAAGGTTAAGGTTGTGACTGTAGCCAAAATCAAAGTCAGGTCCTGGTGTCATTATGGCAATATGTACATAGTTTTAATAATATAAATATAGTATTTGTCAAGCCCTTAAGTGTGTGTGTTCTAGATGAGAAAAAAAAGGTTACAAGATAATTTGCTTACAGTTGCTAAATGATTCCTGTTTCATGGACATTTATTTGATATTGACAGAGCTATGTTGACTCGCCTTCCAAGTGTTGCAGAGTTTATTGCTCTAAACAGCACCACATATTGGCTTGGCACGGAAGATCAGTTCTGGGACAGTCTATGGAACATTGCTAACTTGGCCATAGCCTTTGCTGGACAGAATCAAAGAATGCTGAAAAGTTTTGGCCATTGTGAAGAGTAATGACCTGATTCTTTCTGTGCACTTGTGCAGACTCTTAAGAAAATAGAAGATCCGACAAATAAGGGAGGATAATCAATCTGAGTCAAAGGTTTTGCAACACATGTTTGAGGCCTAAGTTCTATATCTTTTTTAGAGATGATCATGTTCCCAGTGGATTAGACTTTAAGAGACTTGGCTAAGTTTGTGTAAATTGTATTTAGAGTCTGTCCCATCTAAAGTTCCTTGTAGGTAACATGTAGTACTGTCTCACACGGTCAATATATTAGCATAGCATAAAAAAAGAACAGGTGGATGAGCTGAAAATGCTAATTCAACAAGGCTATCTAGAATATTTTAGGAAGGGAGTTTATATATTGAGGGTAAAATAAACAGTTATAAGACAAAGTAAGCAAATTCATTACACAAACAAATTGGAAAGTGCACAGGCCTAATCAACTTTAAAATGTCATGTCCCGGGTAAAGGAAAGCTGGTGGCAACCACATATCCACGAAGTGGTAGGCCACGTAAAATGACAGAGCGGGGTCAGCGCATTCTGAAGTACACAGTGCGCAGAAGTCGCCAACTGTCTGCAGAGTCAATAGCTACAGACCTCCAAACTTCAGATTGGCACGACAACAGTGCGTAGAGAGCTTAATGGAATGGGTTTTCATGGCTGAGCAGCTGCATTCAAACCTTTCATCACCAAGTGCAATGCAAAGCGTCAGATGCAGTGGTGTAAAGCACGCCGCCACTGGACTCTAGACAGGGGCTGACTGGCAACTTTTAGCCCAGGGGGCAAGTACAACCCAGAGGCCCATGGTGCAGCGACTTGGCCCACCTCACGCTTTGCCTATTCTCCCTGCCCCTGCCTGCCACTTTTGCTATCCATGTTATGGTAGTGTGAATGGTCAGGTGATGTGAGGACTCACTAGTCAGTCCATGAAAGGGGTGACTGGCTGGGGGATGGGCTGCTGGGCTCCCTGCATGGTTCTGGCCTAACTCCGCTCCATGTCCGGTACTTAGGCACTCTCACCCACTGTAGGCTGCTGGACTTCTAGGCTGTGAGCTGTTGGGAGGAGCTGGACAGTGTCAAAGTCAGTGTTCTATCATTTTCCTCGACCCCATAAATTTTCTCGCCCATGTCAATTACGGTGGGGCCGCGTCATCCGAATCAGATGTTTTCATGACCCCTTTCTTCATACACATGCACACCTGGAAGTGATGCGGCAGATACATTTCTGGGTTGAGGAAAATGTTAGCACATTGGTAGCGGAGGGATGCCTTGTCAGTTCTGTGCATGCACACGACCACTGCGCCACTTTTAGTTCTGCAACTGACTTCAAGCTGTAGAGGGAGTAGAAATCTCAGCACATTATACAGCAATGAGAATAAAACCATCAGCTATAGAGGACTACAAATCCCAGCAATACATTATACAGCAATGCAGAATACCATCAGCTACAGAGGACTACAAATATCATCAATACATTATCCAGCAATGCAGAATAATAGTATATTAATTTGCTACATACTCTTTGCTGCTCTGCTCTGGGGTGTCAGCCTGATGTCTTGGTAAGAGAATCTCAGGAGGGGTGTGGAGGTCTCAGAAGGGGTGGGGAGGGACTTAGCAGAGGGGGATGTGTGGGTGGCGGAAGAGCTGTAGGCAGGCACCATGTGGTTCCCCAGAAGGCTGCTGCGTGGTCCTCAGCAAACGTGGGACCTAACACAGCCGAATCAATTTGAAAAATTAAAGCACTGATATCAGATTTTAGTATCAGGGCACTCTCACCGATGCTGGTATTAGTGTATCTCTGGTTTGAAGACCTTTGTAGGCGTAAAAAATAATGTGTAATAACACTAGATATAAGACTCTGTCATCCGGCATGCGCGCCCAGACTTGCTCCGCTCCTCCCCTTCTGCTTTTTCTGTGAAGAGTTTACAACACCGAGTGCAGGGGTCAACGGTGTAATGTAGAGGTCAGTATGTAACCCAGTGTAGAGGTCAGCGGTCAGTATGTAACCCAGTGCAGAGGTCAGGGGTCAGTATGTAACCCAGTGCAGAGGTCAGCGGTAAGTATGTCATCAAGTGCAGAGGTCAGCGGTCAGCACGTAACCCAGTGCAGAGGTCAGCACGTAACGCAGTGCAGAGGTTAGCTGTGTAATGTAGAGGTCAGTATGTAACCCATTGCAGAGGTCAGGGTTCAGTATGTAACGCAGGGCAGAGGTCAGAGTTCAGTATGTAACGCAGGGCAGAGGTCAACGGTCAGTATGTTACGCAGTGCATCAGTCAGCATGTAACGCAGTGTAGAGGTCAGTATGCAACACAGTGCAGCGGTCAGTATGTAACGTAGTCCAGAGGTCACTATGTAATGCAGTGCAGAGGTCAGCATGGAACGCAGTGCAGAGGTCAGTAATGCAGTGCATCAGTCAGCATGTAATGCAGTGCATCAGTCAGCATGTAACACAGTGCAGCGGTCAGTATGTAATGCAGTGCAGAGGTCAGCAACGCAGTGCAGAAATCACCACAGAACGCAGTGCAGCGGTCGGTATATAACGCAGTGCAGAAGTCAGCATGTAACGCAGTGCTGCGGTCAGTAACGCAGTGCAGCAGTCAGCATGTAACGCAGTGCAGCAGTCAGCATGTAACGCAGTGCAGCAGTCAGTAACGCAGTGCAGCAGTCAGCATGTAACGCAGTGCAGCGGCCAGTAACGCAGTGCAGCAGTCAGCATGTAACGCAGTGCAGCGGTCAGTAAAGCAGTGCAGAAGTCAGCATGTAACGCAGTGCAGAGGCCAACGATCAGTAACGGAGTGCAGCAGTCAGCATGAAACGCAGCACAGCGGTCAGTAATGGAGTGCAGTAGGCAGCATGTAACGCAGTGTAGCAGTCAGCATGTAACGCAATGCAGAAGTCGGTATGTAATGCAGTGCAGCAGTCAGCATGCAGTGCAGCAGTCAGCATGTAACATAGTGCAGCAGTCAGTAATGCAGTGCAGCAGTCAGCATGTGACGCAGTGCAGCGGTCAGTAACATAATGCAGCAGTCAGCATTTAACACAGTGTAGCAGTCAG
Organism: Nanorana parkeri; assembly: GCF_000935625.1. NCBI lineage: Eukaryota > Metazoa > Chordata > Amphibia > Anura > Dicroglossidae > Nanorana > Nanorana parkeri. The sequence goes on along the minus strand of NW_017306524.1, from coordinate 1,019,249 downwards.
CATGTAATGCAGTGCAGCTATTGGTATGTAATGCAGTGCAGAAGTAAGCATGTAATGCAGTGCAGCAGTCAGCATGCAACACAGTGCAGAGGTCAGTAACGCAGTCAGCATGTAACGCAGTGCAGCGGTCAGTAACACAGTGCAGCAGTCAGCATGTAGCACAGTGCAGCGGTCAGTAACGTAGGGCAGCAGTCAGCATTTAACACAGTGTAGAAGTCAGCATGTAATGCAGTGCAGCGGTCGGTATGTAATGCAATGCAGCAGTCAGCATGTAACACAGTGGAGAAGTCAGCATGTAATGCAGTGCAGAAGTCAGCATGTAATGCAGTGCAGCAGTCAGCATGCAACACAGTGCAGAGGTCAGTAACGCAGTCAGCATGTAACGCAGTGCAGCGGTCAGCATGTAACTCCGTGCAGAGGTCAGTAATGCAGTGCAGCAGTCAGCATGCAACACAGTGCAGAGGTCAGTAACGCAGTCAGCATGTAACGCAGTGCAGCGGTCAGTAACACAGTGCAGCAGTCAGCATGTAGCGCAGTGCAGCGGTCAGTAACGTAGGGCAGCGGTCAGTATGTAACACAGTGCAGTGGTCAGTATGTAACGCAGTGCAGTGGTCAGTATGTAACACAGTACATTTCTCCTCCTCTGCAGGAACAGAGCGGCCGAGAGGGGAGATTGCCGCTGCGCCGGCGGGGGCTATTTTTACAGGCACCAGAGAGGCCCGGCGGGCAATTGCCACCCTGCCTCCTGGCCCAGTCCGCCCCTGACTCTAGAGAAGTGGAGACGTGTTCTCTGGAGTGACGCATCACGCTTCTCTGTCTGGCAATCGGATGGACATGTCTGGGTTTGGCAGTTGCCAGTAGAACGGTACTTGGCTCATTGCATTGTGCCAAGTGTAAAGTTTGGTGGAGGGGGGATTATGGTGTGGGGGTGTTTTTCAGGGGTTGGACTTGGCCACTTAGTTCCAGTGAAGGGAGCTCTTAAGGCATCAGCATACCAAGACATTTTGGACAATATCATGCTCCCAGCTTTGTGGGAACAGTTTGGGGATGGCCCCTTCCTGGCCCGCACCAGTGCACAAAGCAAGGTCCATAAAGACATGGATGAGCGAGTTTGGGGTGGAGGAACATGACTGGCCTGCACAGAGTCCTGACCTCAACCCGATAGAACACCTTTGAGATGAATTAGAGCGGAGACTGCGAGCCCAGCCTTCTCATCCAACATCAGTTACCTGACCTCACAAATGCGCTTCTGGAAGAATGGTCAAACATTCCCATAGACACACTCCTAAACCTTGTGAACAGCCTTCCCAGATGAGTTGAAGCTGTTTTAGCTGCAAAGGGTTAGCTAACTCAATATTGAAGCCTACGGACTAAGAGTGGGATGCCATTAAAGTTCATGTGCATCTAAAGACAGGCGTCCCAATACTTTTGGCAATATAGTGTATCTTGACTGCTACGTAGGACTCCTAAAAATTACTTTTCCATACAGATGTGGTGAACATCCTTTCGTTTCTCCATTTTGAAAGACCTCCAACAGTGAGTGAGTTCATTCATTTTTCTTGTCTCCCAAACTCATTACTAATAATTAATTTTCGGGTAGTGCCACTCCTCTTTTCTCTTCATTATTGTTCATTTTGCATACGGGGTCTCTCCCCCTTTTTAAAGGAGACAGCACACCTATTATTATTATTATCATTATCACCATTACCATCATCAACCATTCCATCAATAGTAGTGCTCTTAACACATCATTGTTTTGTATACGTAGGACTACTGCCATCTATCAGATGCTGGTTAAAAAGTGTATGACATTATTAATACTCAGTTTTTTGAGAAACAACAAAACAAGTTTTACATTAGTGTGTTCAATTTTATTTCCACAAAATTATCATAGTTCTTCTTTAATTTAGGATAAGCCCTTGTGCTGAACTGCTCCACAGTACAAGTACAGTGCTGCTCAAAACCCAGTTCATCTAACACCACACCCCCCAACTATCTAAGAGGGACACCTTCAAGCACAATACCGATGCTTTGTCTCCAATTATGCTGACCATTAAGAATTTATATACCAAAAATGATTGGTTAAACCCAGAATTGTCCTTACGTTGCCTTTATACAGGCTTTTCAACTCAGCAAAACAGAATAACTAAGAGACAGGATGAAGGTTACAGTCAGAAAAAACACTTTAAGTATTTAAATATTACCCTTTTACAGATGTCTGTACATCAGACCAAAAAGAGGAACAACTGAAGCCGGATAGAGGGATTTGGCTCCAAAAGAGGGACAGTACCTCCAAATGAGAGTTGGGAGGTATGTTCAACATGTCCCAGCTAAAACTCTTTGCACATTGCTTGTACCCTGACCACAGTGATAATTAATTCATATAAAAGAGGGGATATCTTCCTTTCTGGATTTTAAGTTTAAGCAAAAAAGTTAAATTCTACTAGGATCCAATATTTAGAGTCACCTTGATACCAAAATGACCACATGTTTTTAACATGCTAATGAATGCATTAGGACAGATATGCATGCTAGACTACGCCATGCCAATTGCATGTTCAGGATTAAAGGAAAACATTACTTTGGCCCATATCCAAAGCTAAAACAACAGTTTTGACTTCAGTTTTACTTTGTTATACCAACTCTGGGATTAGCTCACACTGCATATCCTTTGCCTTACACAAGTGCAACCCTTCACATGAGTCTAGAATAAGCAGAAGTTGCAGCACCCAGTGGTCACTTGAAGGATGGAAAGATCTTTTACAAATGGGCATATTTATTAAGACATTCAACAGGGAGAAATTCACCTTTAGGGATGAGTGCAGTTTTTATTTCCCTAATTTTTTTTTGAAAATATTGACATTTTAGCAAAATTTAGCCATATCAACATAATGCATCGGAGTAATTAGAGGACATGAAATTAAAGTGGACCCCATTTCACTAAGAATACAGCTCTGCATGCTCATTTGAAATCATATTACATTAATTGGTTAAACAGATATGTTTTTTATTTACTTACAAATAGAGTTTATCCTCTTCCTGGTCCTCTTTGGCACAAACAATGTAATGTGCCCAAGTGTTGCATCCTGGGAAGGTTACATCAGCAGAGCATTGCTGGGAAATCTCATCTATAATCTCATGAGATCTCAGGGAAAGGCATTTTCCTCCCCTGAGATGATGTGCGTGGTCACATGCCCTACTCACATGTGACAGAGTTCCAGCAAGTAAAGGGAGATCTAGTATTGGTAGGAAAGTTTTGTAGTATTAATAAGTAATGCTATCTGAACCAGGGGCTTTGTAGCAGAGGTTTTAAATTCTACCATGTTTTTTTCCTGGGTGATTGGATGGTTTGGTACAGCTAGTTTCTCAGGTAGGATTGTAGTTATGTTGCTTTGCAAGAGATATTCATCTATATGAGTTTGGACATTGTTGTGCTTCATGTACTGTTTTATATAATTGCTGATAATAGTTGCTAGAGATTTGGGATATTTTTTTAGGATCATAGGTTAGTTTTCCCTCACTGTCCTTTAACTGCTGCACCTTATTTACTAACATTTACTTGGCAAAATTACGTACTTAACATAGTTAGTCAGCTTGAAAAAAGTTCAATCAATAGAAAAATGAATACATTAATTAACAATTCATCCTCACACAGCTACCTCCTCATGTATCACTTGCCCCTCCCTTTTAGATTGGAAGCCCTCACGGGCAGGGCCCTCCTTACCATCTTGTCTTGAATTGTATTGTAATGTCTTCCTTATATTGTAAAGCGATGCGCAAACTGTTGGCGCTATATAAATCCTGTATACTAATAATAATAATAATAATAGTAATCTGCCTGTAGTTAAAATGTGCACTGTGAGAAGACTGGGGAAGAAATAAGTTAGGCAAAGAATACAAAGCCTGCAATTATCTAGAAGTATGTGTTTGTAGATTGTCATCACAAAACATTTCTAAAGGTGTGTTTGTTGTTATTTTGAAGATATGGGTAAAGGTCCGCTTTAAGCTTATTTTAAGGGTGCAATGGCTTTAAATAGCTCCTGAAGATTATGGAAGCTACTTTTAATTTGAACCTGTTCGTCTGCTCTTCATTATCCTCCTTATTTTACTTTTTTAAAAGAAAGAAAACATAGACAAAAAAGTAAAATAAAATATTTTATGATTTGCCAGTCCTTGTTCATGTGCACGATGAATGCGTCCAAGAAAGATGCAATGAAAGGGAATTTTTGTGGGTCATAAATTAACACGATTACTGAAGAACAGATGTTGACCAATGATTGTAAACGTTACTTTTGACCCATTGAATGTGCAGGTGAATCTGGCCACCAAATGTGCTTCATGAATACAGCAAATGTGCAGCAAATGCCTGTATGACAATGCCCCTTAAAGAAAAAAAGAAAAAAAATGATCTTAATGTTTGCAATCGGGCTAACCCCACACTGCAAGGTTTAAGTGCTCGTTTTCATCTAGGAGCGAAAATAACAAAGTTATACTCACCTCGCAGCTGGGTAGCTTCTCATCCGGTCCCTGCAACATGTCTCCTCCTCATCTCCAGCAATGACATGTCCCTTGGCGTCCTCACGTTCAATACACTGTATAGGACGTGATGACTGACAGGACCTTAGGCCACTGGTGTGGAGGAAGAGAGAGGCAGCAGGGACCAGTCTAACAGCCAGCCAGCTGCGAGGTCTGGATGAGTATAACTTTGTTATTTTCGTCCCTAGACGAAAACGAGCCCTTAAACCTTGCAGTGTGGGGGTAGCCCCACTGCAAGCGTTAAGATCATTTCCCCCCAGAGTTCTCCCCTAAATAGAGCTTTTCATTTTAAATTGACCACTAGATTCTGTAACCAACATTTTCATTCCTAGGGGGGTCTAGGAGTAGCTGAAAAAATATTTCAAAAGGTCATTTAGCTCACATTTGTGCATGTCAACTGTGTATTTACATGTTGGGTTGGAGTTCCACTTTATCGTGCATTTGCCCAATTCTGCAGGGAGATGAAGTGGGTATTGCAGCTGGAGATGCTTTTTTTATTCTTAGGAGCTCTGGGGGATCCATTCACTTATTTTGTGCCCAAGGAGGAACTGGGCTTTGAATAAGAAATGCTCATGAAATCATACTGCAAAAGGAAAGGAAACCATATTCATTATAAAGTATTGGACAAAGCTGTCTCTAGCTCCCGGGGATGCTGTTTTCAAAAGCAGGTAATTTTTCACTGGTGCTGCCATTTTTGGGAACTTTGTGGGATTAATAAACAGATGGGCTAGTAATCCAGCGACAATGGAACATTAAACAAGGTTACAGAACTCAACGGGAAGACTGCTTAGTACAGTGTCCTTGTTTAACCTTTTTTATATAGTAAAGATATCTTTCACTCAGTTCTTCCTATGTACAGGAACTAAAATGTTCCTCTGTATGCATGATGTATGAAGGTCATCATATACCACCAGATCATCCCTACCTGACCTAACCTAAGGTCATCATATACCAGCAGATCATCACTCCCTGACCTTACATTCAGATCGACTTGGTCTTACATGATTTTGGTCTCATCTGCAAAATCTAAACATTTTGTCCTTGAGTGGGGAAATAAAAATGACGGAATGTGCTCACTGAGGTATTACTTGTACAATTTAATTTACTATCCCCGGCTATTGATTTGTTGCCCATAAGACTTAGTTGCCAAGTGTGTCTTTTTATAGGCAATTCTCCGAAAATGTAGACACTAAGGCTGGTTTACTAAAGAAGGCAAGAATCTAACTCAAATAATTGTGTGAATATTCACTTCAATCATGTGAAAAGCAAATTCATGTTTTCTTTCGAATACCAATTATTATACAGATGCTTTCCGCATGATTGGATAAATAAAGTTTTCAGCTTAGTAAACCAGTCACTATGTTTCCGAGAAAAATGCCCAGATCATGCACTGGGAAGCAAAAAAAGTTGTATGATGACCACATTCCCTGACATCTGAGGCCATTGTGTGATTGCATGAATTTGTCTCTGAGAGAGGCTTTGTTTGCCCAATACTTGTGGAGAATAATGACAGGTTAGATCCAAAATGGCCTAAGCTGCAGCAATTATGAATGCTTTTACAGGCATTATAGAAGTCTTTTGCCATAGGTTTAAGGTAAAAAGTGAACCTGTGCTTTGCCCGTGCAGGCTTATGCATGTGACAGCACAGTTGCTTTGTGATTGGCCCATGACTGTCACATGGAGTGAGTCATATGGCCTTCCATATATGAAAGTACGGTATCTATTTTCACTCTTGACAGCTGAGCGGATCAGTGGGGAAACAAAGAAAAAGTCAGTATATGGTTCCGGGAGGGTGAATAAAGCAAATCTGTTGCTTTGGCCTGCATATCTTTCATGTCTGCAAAAAAATGTTTGGATGTAATTCTCACCATCTCTACACCACTGTGTTCCTTTTCTTGCCATGCTCCTAGAGTAGGTGCCGCCTCACTACTTGGTTGGATGAAGCTCAGTGCTCCAGATTTGGTATGCAGCTGTTCACTCAAGTATAACTTTTTAACCTCTTTTCAAACAAATCTGATTTTCACACCGTATTTTTTTAGCACATGTGGTACCTTTGTTTTGGAAATTTTTGTTTAAATACATTGAATAAACTTTTTTATGATAAGCAGTGAAAATGCAGTATTAGTTTGTTTAATGAGAAACATATTTTGTAATATTAAAACTATTTTAAATATTTTCACTCAGTTATGTTCTCTTCTTTATTCTGAGTACAGGAACCCTAAATATGTGTAGGTTTTGATATATGTCAGTGTTGTATAGTAGATAAACCCTGTGTGTATATTTTAGATTTCTAGATATTAGACATTTTACAGTATAATGGTTGAAATTCTGGAAAAAATGTTATTATACAGCAAGGTCTTTGCATGGGTAAAATAAAAAAAGATGAGACGGTGTTGACTTAAAAAAAACAAATATTTGTGTGTGCTTGTAGAATGGCAAAAAAATACTCAAAATGTTCCCAATATCAGGCTGCTGGTCCTGCATTGTGGCATCGGTTAGAAGGGAAGCCACAAACCAGCAAATAGAAAGGCTTTGTGGGACCAGTCATCACCACAAGTGGCATGTGGGATCATGGAGTAAGGTAAGTTTTAAGCTGGCCATACACCAGAAGAAGTTTTTGGAATGTTTGTTCAATTCACTCATAGTTAGTGGGGTCTTATCCACATTTCTTATGGACTGTAGTGATGAGGAAAATAGAATGAGCAGGATGGATTTTTTTTTCTCATTTTGATCTGAACTACCAAACTCTAACCACAAATTAGATTTTTGTTTGGGACAGCCTGTTTATTACATCTGGGTTTCCATTCAAGTAGCAGATCTTGATTGCATTTCTAAGTGCATTTGAACTAAATTAGTTGACTCCGTAATGGCAAGAGTGTTCTGATGAACATTTTTGAATGACTGTTGGAATTAAATTCTAACAGTATATGGTCAGCTTTACTTTTAGCTTGTCCCCTTGACAATGAGTGAAGTGGTGGGCAGCACAAAGTTTATATTTTTGTATTGCTTAGAGTTGGGCTTTAAATATGGCTCTGCACATCAGATGCATGTCCTAAAATATTGTCAAGGAGCCACCAAGTAATCTTCTTGTGGTTGAACACATCAGGCAAAACAAATATTGTGTTTTACCCTTGTAAAACATGATTGTGAACAGTGATAAAGATTGGTTTATTATTTCAACATCATAGGGATCAAGCTTAGGCTGTTTGATATCTAATGTGTGGTCGTGTTTGTAAAAATAAAACATTACTAACAAAATCACTCTATTTCTAAGGGTGCACTTGCCACTCTTTCATAAACATCATTATGAGTATAATAAGTGAAACAAGCATAGAAGAAAAAACACATTTTTTAGGATGACCCATGGGATGTGGTTAAAAATTGGCTGAACACTCCCCTTGTTGTATAGGAATGACATCAAGTTAAATCTTATATTGTTTATTTGAAGCTGAGCCCAATTATTCATGGATCTCCATCAAACAGCTTCAGTTCAAAACTATTCTTGTGGTTTCCTGATTAAGTACTGTTGCTGTATTGTTTGTATACTGATTTTCTACGAGATCTATAATGACAGAAGGTTATTTAGTTCAATGAAAATTTAGTTCAATGCATAAACTGATCTTCATTTTATATTAAATAAAGGAAAACATTTATACTGAGCTGCCACTCACCTTATGTTTATAAAATATGCATTTATTTTAAATGTGAACCAGCTGGAATGACATTTTGTTTTACTGCAAATGCAGCTCTTATCAAATTAATTATAATAATGTGTTTCATTGAATGGAAAAAGATGAGTAAAATTGGTAACATGAGCAGCTTTTGATTTGTAGCTTTAAAGTGAATCTGCGGACTCATCTTACCAAGTAAGGTGACCCAAGGTCCACAAAGCAAGCACCAGGTGCCTTCTTGCATTATATTTAGAGCTACCCAGGATCTCCAAAACCTTGGGCATTCTATTGGACAAATATAGACCACAATTATAAACATTAGGTCTCCCAAAAACGTATTCTCCTCTTGCTCTTGAATTAGTAGATACACAAAACCGAATTATATAGGGCTTTCTGAGATGAGAAGAAAAAAACCACAATAAGATCAAAGCAGCTTTTGAAAGATTTACAAAATTTTATTGACATCGAAAACATTAAAATTCCCGTAAACACCCAAAGAAACAAATCATAATTGTTTGCAGAGGATCATCAATGTCTTGAGGAGCAAAACTAAACAATTACATCCACATATACTAAACCCATATTGTGTCAAACGCAAGATGTTGAGGGGTGGTTTCACCAATGTTCATAAATTATTCCACCTTCATTGCGTTTCGCATCACCGCTTCATCAGGATGGTGAGTGAAGTAATTTGTGAGTACTGTATTGCACTCCAAGCACTCAGTTGATCAATTCTCTAGTAAAACCCAGTAGGTAATGCTGCCAGCTCAAAAAGGAACCGACAGGCACAGAGAAAAGGTAGAAACCAGGAGAGGCATGCCTCCAGTCTCTTAGTAGGGCAGAACGCTGGTGTTATTTCAAAACCAGCTAAGTGTTTTAAATAACACCAGCGTAAACATGTCTCTTGTGTTTGTGATCTTCTTGAGTTTATGAAGGAGGTCTGTAAACCTCAGAGTATTATTAACTGATGTCGCGATAATGGCTGGGGAAAGGGGAGAGGGGCGACAGCAGGAGGAAGGCACACAATCAGTCCTTCTGAGTGAGTGGGTAGTACAGCACACGGAGCAAAGAGGGTACACTGCGTGCAGGGGTTTTTGCTGGGGGGGGGGGGGGGACATATTCCCCTAGAGGTTCATGAGCTTATAAAAGAGGAGCATGCAGCCCATGCAAGGCTTAAAGGAGAATTATGGGAAGAGTCAAATACACTCATCCCCATAATTAGAGCCAACGTGTGACACTGCAGCTATCACAGGTTGGGTCTATTGTTCGAGAACTGAGCGATCAAATACTGCTGATCACTCTGTTCCTGATCTTCTACATGCAGAGAGCAATGACTGTCAGTCATTGCTCCCCGCAGGTATTCCCTCCTCCCCTCTGTTCCTCCAGTGCTGACTGGAGGGAGCGACGGACGGGGAGGGGGCGGGCACAGCTAGCTCTGCCTCTAGAGAGGCAGTGCTAGCTGCTAATCAGGTGGCAGGGTGGATCCCAACAACATTGTCGGGATCTTTCCCCGGCCGCAGCTCAGCTCTGCACTGTCAGCATATAGCGGGCAATCTGAAGAGAAGTATGGCCAAAAAAGGTTGGGCCATATTTCTCTTTTAAGGACCTGGCCAGCCATAAGCCTTGAGTCAGTGGCAGTGATATTATCGCTCTGCTGCACATACAGAGAGGACACCAAGATTCATCTAACAATACACATGGCTCTTGTATTTAGATTTTTTTTGCCTGGAGTTTAGATTTAATGCTTGAATTGCATGTAATTTATATAAACAGGTGGTATAATATTCCACAGAAACATGTTGTCCCCAATATAATTCAAATGCAAGAATGTAGAATGAGTCTGCTTGTTATAGTTGATTTGGAACATTGTGATATAAAATAAAGAGTTGGATACAGTTATGTTATGATTTCCAGTCTTTTCCTGTTTAATTCAGTGAGATGTTATGTTTGGTTTTCTCTTGCAGGTGTTGCAGTTCTTAGAGTTGACATGGCCTCATAAAGAGTTCTATGAAAAAAGCATGTAATTACTTTTAGGCACAGTTTTCATTTTGTTTAGTATACATTCAACATGCATTATAAGAACTTTATGTCAGGTCATATTCAGTCCCTGTTGCCCAAGACAACAAAAAAATATAATGCCTTCTTTTAAAAGTTTGCCCATTTCAGAATGGGTAAGGTTGGGGATATTGCAATCAATACTAAACAAGTGTGTTAGCAGACACGTTTGTGCAAGAGAGGAATGTGGATTGTATGACAGCAGGCCAGGCAGTATGTGCAGGAGAGTTGGTATGACGGTGGACAGTATAAGCAAGGGAGGAATGTGGAGGGTATGATGGTGGGCAATATGTACAGGGAATGAATGTGTGCAGAGGGTATGATGATGGGCAGTATGTACAGGAGAATGACAGGGGTGGTAAGTGCACACCATAATTTACTTTCCAGTTTCCATCCATCCACAAAACAACAACATGGGAGCAGTGCACAGCCAACTGTGAAAGTAGTGGGGTGAACACAAACTGGAATTGGGTACAACTGAAGTTAAAAAGGAAACACTAAAACTGAAGCAGGTTATTAGGGTCTATGTCATGGAGAACAAAAAAGTGTTTGTGTCAGCATGGGATGTGAGATGTGGTAGGGCTTTGTTGCTGGGGAATGTTTAAGCAGGCAGCTGTGATCACTATTAGACCAAGGCCAGTGAAGAGCACACTGATAATTGGCAAGTGTATAGACTTAATGTTGGGTATTATCCTACGTGCGCTGGAAATTGGATGCTAAGTGGTTACTGCACATGTGCCAGGGACTAGGCACTGAGAAGTTATCACATATATGCCGAGGAATGGCCACTGATAGTTTAACACAAATATGCAGGAGACTGGGTTTGAGTCCTGGGGACGTGCTAAGGAGTTAGCATGTGCTGGCAACAGGATGCTGAGCCGTTAATGCACATATGCTGGGTAGTGGTGGCTGAGGTACTAATGCATATATGCTGCAGGTGCTGAGAGGTTAAAGCACATATGAAAGGTACTGGGTTCAGACTGTTAACGTTCATGGGCTTGGGTCTGCCCCCTGAGGGGTTAACCCACATGGACTGGGTTTTTCAGGTTAAACACATTTGCGCTGAGGAGTGGGAGGTTAAGACTTAAAACACAGAAGGAGTGGTTATCACATATGCTCCGTGGAATGGTGGATGTGGGATTAAAGCACGTGAGCTGTAGATAAGAGGTTAATGCTAATACACTGAGTACAGGTCTCTTGGGATAAGTGACTGAGGGTATAATGCTTATTCCATGGGGCTGATCACTGGAGGGTTTTTGCACATATTCCACAGACAGATCACTCATGGGTTAATGTACATACTTACTCTGCTGGTGTACAATCTGGCTAGGGAGCTTCGTCTATTGTGGTGTACTGTTCTGTGGCCATGGATACTGGGAAGTAATATGTATGTGCTGGAGGTGAGATTTCACTGGAGAAAAACTAATCTGTATGTTGGGGATTAGTGATGGGCTCGGGCGTGTACGCAGCTCCACGTGCCGAGCCTGCCAGGAAACTGACAGCTTGCAGCGCCAATCACAGGTACTGAGACATGATCCCGGTCTGCAGCTGCAGTGATCGGGAAATGTCTCAGTGCCTGTGATTGGCCCTGCACCTTGGCAGCTTCCTGGCGGGCTCGGCACGTGGAGCTGCGAACACGCCCGAGCCCATCACTATTGGGAATGAGATCTTAGTGGGAAAAGCCAATATGTTTGTGTGCCGGGGTGAGATCTGACTGGAAAAAAGACCAATATGTGTGCTGGCATGAGATCTCACTGGACAAAGACCAATCTATGTGCTGGAGTTGGGATGTTACTGCTAGAGCATGTTGTTCAGCTAAATTCAAGACTAGAAGCATAAATCAATATTGACCATGACAATGTGGAACCCTAAGTGGAACATACACATTATTTTATCATTGAGGGCATATTCCACATACTGAATGTACCCATATTGCAAAAAGAAAAATATGTGCACTTATTAATTTTTTGCATTGGTGCCTGCAAAGCATTCCAACCCCAAACAGTGGATCACAGGTGCAATGCTCAGACTACTGCAAACTGTTGCTTCAGCCTCCATCTGTATTGAGTATGGGGGAGCAGGGAGTTATCAACATGCAGATGGAAAACACAACAAATTCTGCCATCTACGCTAAACTGTGTGGATGGAGGAATCTCCGACTGGGCCAAGCTTCAGTATCTTGCTAGTCAGCCCCTCTGGCTCTCAAAACACCTGAACAATGCCTGCATCCAATCAGAACTGCCAGGTACAGTGCCTTGTAGAAATGTCAGAAATGTCAACCAACAAATGTATCTGTTACTTTATTACAAGACCTGGACCGTTTGTATCTATTTGCCTTCAGTGCACCATGGCAGTTTTTTACTCTTACCTGAGTGCGGTGCTCACCATTGGACTTTTCTATTAACATATACAATATATACCGTATTTTGCGGTCCATAAGACGCACCGGACCATAGGACGCAGGGAAGTCCGGCGCGCCTTATGGAGCACTCGAGACTGTAGCTTCTGTGACAGCTTCTATGACAGAAGCTGTCACAGAAGCTGCAGTTAGTGACCGCTGAGACAGGTGGCGCTGTGATTACAGCGCCACGGTCTCATTGATGACACAGAGCAGGCGAAGAGCGTCTATTCTTCGTCTGCTCTATGGTTATCTCGATCGTCGCCGCTGCTCGGTTTCAATACGAGTGATCTCATTAGATCACTCGTATTAAACGAGCAGTGGCTCCTGCTGCTGAACTCAATTGCCGCCGCCGCTGCTCGGCTTTAATACGAGTGATCTCGTTAGATCACTCGTATTAAACGAGCAGTGGCTCCTACTACTCGCCCGGCGCCCGAAACTGCATGTCTCGGGCGTCGGGATTCGCTCCATAAGACGCAGGCACTTTTTCCCCCTCCTTTTGGGGGGAAAAAAGTGCGTCTTATGGAGCGAAAAATACGGTATATATATATATATATATATATATACACTGTATATCCTTACCAAGCAGGAGTATAATATGCTAAAATTCAGTATAAAGATTTTGGATTTGTCATTCCATGGTGATGTTACATGCAGATCTTCTTAAATGCTAAACATAGTACAGTTCTTTGTGATATTTGTGTTAGGGAATCCATGGAATTCAGGTTTTAAGCTTGGTATGTAAAGCAGCAAAACAGAACACATTTTTCTCTTGATATTTTTGTAGTCATGCAAGCTTAGATTGTACAGTATTGCTTTGTGCTTCCTAACACACAGATTCCTTGGCCCAAAAAGTCTGTTTTTCATCCCTCTGCATTCCACATTCCTTCTTACAAACTATTCTGTATACACTGTACATTGATGGACAGGTGAATTCAAAGACATTTCATAACAACCAGCTCTGCTGATTAAACATGAAATTGGCTCCAGATCCCGACTGTGGTGTAAGAATTGTAAGTATTTGGAGGAACATATTTTTTGTGTTTGCATATTGCTGCTACAGGTATTTAAAGAGGACCTGTCATCAACACAACTCAGAAATGAAACAGCTGACTGAAAAGCTGTTCTGTATTTATTGCAGCAGTGCTATTTCTTCTATGTTCATCTTTTCATATGGGTGTATGAATTTGTCATACTTTAGGCTAAGGCCACAGCAAACTTTGAAATGACCTTCAATAGTCTCATTCACTCCCTGGGTTCATAATTGTTTTGCAATAGCTTTTTATTAACAAATTTTAAGCTCAGATACAAAGATACAAATATAGTAAATGCAACACTAAAATAATGTAACACACGGGCCAGTTCCAGAAAGTCTAGTGATTGTATTTATTTCCAGCTTTACATAATTTCAAGCACAAATGTTTATCTTGGTGAATCATATTAACAAGGTGAGTTAGGCTACAAGTGAAACCATTTAGTGAGAGACTAATGTTATCTAGTAAATGCAGCAGCAGCAGGCTCACTTGATTTACCTAAATCTGAGTTATCTGTAATACCTTGCAGAATAGCTATACAGAGCTCCTTAGTAAGAAGGCAGTATGTATTGCCAGTCCGTGGTGCCAGTGTATGGTAGTGTACTGCAAGGAATAATTTCCTCTTTAGACACCGCACAGGGCTGCTACAGTGCCATGGGCACCGCCACTTTAGAGGAGCCAGAAGAGTGATATATTACCACCCATTCTCTCTAGACTTAATTACTGCACATTTACTTTGCCCCCTGGTTCCACCTAAAGGAAATACATCCCACTTAGGAGTAAACTTGCACGTTAGCCTCTAGTAAGCACACAACCTGAGCAGATTAGTGTGCTGCTGTAAAGGTGCTGTCTACATTTCACAGCTTGTCTGGTAAATTGCATTAAATTATAAGCAAACTGAGTT
>NW_017306524.1:992089-1004622 GCF_000935625.1 Nanorana parkeri | reverse complement strand
ATCACGCTGGTGGTGCCATTCTTTTCTAATGGCACCCCAGTCATGCCGGGTGGGTCGCGTGTTTTCCTGCAGCGATTCCGCCCATGCAATTGAACACGACTAAAAAAGCTGTGCGCTGTGTGTCGCAAAAAAAAGTACATGTACCTTTTTTCAGCAATTGAGGCACGGATGTAACCTTATTGAAATCAATGGGGCCGTGCATCAACCGCTGTGTGGACCCGCGTTCCGGGACTGCCCAGGTCTGTACCAGCCCTTAACCTAAATGAGCACTCTGGTTATAAAAATTCTTCGGTGCCTCAGTATACCGCGAGCTGTAGCTCGCGGTATACTGAGCTTAGGGTGACGGGAGGACGCTAGGTTGTGTCCTCCTGTTACCCTAAGGAGAACTATGGGGGAAAAGCCCTGACCCCATAGTTCTCCTTTAAAGCTCAGTTTCTGCTTCATATGGAACCAGGTAGAGTGTGTCTTGAGAAAAATTGCTATGCTTCTTAAAGTAATTTAATTTAGTTGTTGCCATACCACAGGTTGCCTTCAGAATCACACACCACATCATGCTAAATCACTTTTACTTAGATCGCTGGCCTTCAAGACTTGGGACCAAAGTCTTCCCATAAAGTGCCTTCTGCATGCACTTCCCATTCAAGAGACTGCCACTATATTCAACTTCAACCGACAGACTAGTCAACTCCAGCCTAGCATCTGCAGATAAAAAGGGACACTAATGGAGTCATATGTACAGATAGGCAGGGCTCTCAACAAGTATGATAGGCACTCATGAATTCATACCCTCTGGGCTCACTATGGGTTTTGTCTTGGGTGATGTTTGACTGAGGCACATATGTGATTCTTTTTAATATGGTTATTCTCTTTAATGTGGTGTTAGTGAGTATGTTTAATGTTTAACCACTGGGTATCAGTTACCTGTTAAACTCCCATCTGTATAGAGTCATGTATGGATTACATAACACGGACTGGCCTTCTTTCAGGCGGGTTGATACATGAGGCTTTTTGCTCGAATCTATAACTATAATGTAACTGAACAAAACCTAGCTGTCACCTTGCTCATTCTTTTGGTTTAGGGCTTCACAGATGGATCACCAAGTAACTGATATGGTGCAAATGAAAGATAAAGTGACCTAATAGTGACCCCATGCTCTCAGGTAGAAAAAGTGACAGTATGGTTTGTGTTCACCTCAAAGGTCCATCTTCTCTGCACATACCAGATTTATTTTCAGTAGCGTGTGACAGGTCCTATAGTAGTTTTGATGCTCATTGGTAGATAAAGCTTTGGCCATTATGTCCTTTGGAGAAAGACCAAATAGAGAAAAGGATCATATTCTATGTTCCGTACTTGATACTGACTGCTTTGTGTGCTGTGACTAACAATTGAATCAAAAGCCTTTGCTTTTAATCTTTATTCGCTTTTTCCACTGTTACGAAACTTTGTGTGACACATGTTTGAACATTGAGAGTATGTCCTTTTTTAAAAGCCAGGTCTACCCTCCAAATTGTAACATTACCATCGTGAATAGGAGCGAACAAAAATCGTTTGAGCTTTGTGGGAATTATAATCAACCTGCTTGGGCTTTCATATTAAAATTCTCTGTTACTGTAATCAAAAACTCCACAAGTATGTCTTCCCCAGGGAACAGTTGGATTTTTATGAATGTTGGTTGCATTTATTTGAAATATGTTTTCCATCTCAGGCAGAACGCTTTGACATACAATCACTGACAATATGTTTTCGTTTTCTTGCTGTTATTCTCACCTATTTGTGACTGATAAGAGTTGATATGTTACATGTGTAGTATCTGTTCCTCAGCCCTGTATCGCCTATTCATTTTTATGGCTGCTAAGGTGGTCCAGAATGCATATGGTAATACATTGTGTGTCATAGAATAAAATTCAAGTAGAATGGATAGACCAAATCGAATGCCTGAAGACAGGGTCTTGTCTAGGCCAAGAACAACACTGAAGCTGTCACAGGTCAGCTCTATTGATCGGGAACTCAGCAAAACTCGCCGATTACTGACTTCCCAATCCTCTCCCTGCAGAGAGCGGTGACTGTCACAGGGATTACCCCCTCCCCTCTCCGTTCCTCCAGCGATGCCTACAGGGATTACCCCCTCCCCTCTTCTTTCCTCCAGCCCTAACAGGACAAACAGATAGAGAGGGGCGGGCACAGCTGGCAGAGCTATTTTGATAGGTAAAGCCCAATATTGTCGGGATCTGTCCCAGCTGCTGCACGGCTCTGCGCTGTCAGCATATAGAGGGCAATAGCCTGCTATAATCTGTGTTATGGGTCACAGGAGGACATTCATATATGTCCTCCTGTGACCCTGAAGAGAACTATGCCCAAAAAAGGTTAGCCCATAGTTATCATTTAAGGGATAATTACTGTTGTTCAAATAGAACATTTCCTCGTTAACCAGCAAAAGGAAAATCCAGGAGCACTCTCAGCATATCATTCTCTTCATTGGCAGCATACAAAGGCTAAAACCATTTCAAGAGAAGCTCCAGGACTTTTAAAAATTAACCTTTGCCGTGGGACTACTACTGCACTGCAAAAATCAGGTGCTAGTTTTGGTCTAGGGGCTAGAATAAAGAAGAAATACTCACCCAATCCTTGGTCCTATGGCACTTCTTTTCCCCTCCACTCCGCCTTTGGTATGTCCCTTAGTGTCCTCACGCCTAAAGGACTTATATTAGATATAAAGACCTCATGAGTCCTTAGACCACCGGAGCCTGGGGGAGAAGAGGCTTGCAGCCAGGTGGAAATGAGGATTGAGTGAGAATGTCTTCTTTATTTTTGCCCCCTAGACAAAACAAGCACTTAACTCTTGCAGTGCAGTGGTAGCCCCACTGCAAGGGTTAATCTTTAGAAATCCTGGAGTTTTTCTTAAAAATGTATCCAGCTAACAACCTATTCTCTTACAGTTAGCATGATTTCTCAAGGCAACTGAATAGCTCACCATCTTTAGAATTGTGGAAATAGAACAATGTCCTAATTGGCATCTATCTGATTTTCCTTTACTCTTTTACCTCTTGATCCAAAAATGTTCTTTGTTTTTGAGGGTTTTATTCAAGTTCGAAAGCTTCTTATGTGCTTTTAACCCCTTCATGACTGAGGCCCTTTTTTCATTTTTTGCACCCATGTTATATTCCACATTTTAGGCCTGAAAATGACGTAAAACCCCCCAACATTATATATTTTCTGAATGCCAAG
Organism: Nanorana parkeri; assembly: GCF_000935625.1. Taxonomy (NCBI): domain Eukaryota; kingdom Metazoa; phylum Chordata; class Amphibia; order Anura; family Dicroglossidae; genus Nanorana; species Nanorana parkeri. The sequence continues at coordinate 1,001,396 of NW_017306524.1, read as the reverse complement.
ACCCTATAGAATAAAATGGTGGTAGTTGAAAATGTTTATGTTGCGCAATATTAGCGCAACTCCTTATTAAACCCCAAAATTTAGTGACAAATTTAATTAAATGCCCCAAAACACAACAAATTACCCATTTTTTAATGAAATATAAAAGATGAGGTTACAACGAGTAAAACGATACCCAACATGCCCAGTTTACAAATTGCGTGCGACCGTGAAACGGCGAAAAACTGCAGTACCCCACAAAGTCAATAAAAGACGCTTTAAAAGCCCCCACAGGTCATCAATTTAGAGATACCCCAAAATACTGGCCCTAGAATTATTGCTCTCACTCCGGCGTGCGCGGCGATACCCAACATGTGTAGCGCGTTCGTCGTTTTCATGGGTAGGCGCACACGACGCGTGTTTACGTGGCGTCGCGCGTGCTCACGGGGGCGGGGTACTTTTAAATTTTTTTTTTTTTTATTATTAGATTTATTTTATTTCATTTTAATTTTAAAAACTGTTTTTTTTTTTTTTTTTACTTTACTTTGACTGCTATCACATGGGGGGGCTTGCAAGCCCCCCCATGTAATAGCAGATGGTGGTGACAGGTCCTCTTTAAGGTGATGCTGGGGGTCCAAAAGACCCTCAGTGTCACCTTTACACTGGAAATAAGCTATTGAAGTGCAGATCGCACTTCAATAGCTTATAGCTGGGCTGCAGGAGCCCAGAACTGACAGCCCAGGGACCGGAAGTGATGCAATCTGCATCGCTCCCGGTCCCATAGAACGGGGAGGGGATCGATGAACGGAAGTTCGTCGACCTCCTCCCCAGCTCCCCGCGGACACAAAGATCGCCGGTCCCGGGCCCGTAGGAGGGGCAACGGAGCCCGGGAAGCACGGCGGGGGTGTCCGGCGGGGGGGGCGGCCCCTTCTTCGGGACGCAGAAGCGATCTGGCGACAGGTAAGTCGCCAGGATCGCTTCTGTTGTAAAGCCGACAGTCGGCTCTACAAGTTTAAACAGAGTCCCGGCGGCAAAAGTCGCCGGGAGTCTGTTTAAACAGCCCCGATGCTGGCGACGTACGTCGTCAGTCACGAAGGGGTTAAATCCAGTGCTGAGAGAAATATGGAAGCTGCTATTCCTGACCCCTTTCTGAAAATGCTAGTATCCTGGCTGCCTGAACGCTTGTTTCCACTGTCCTGGAATAGGCATGCAGATAAGGAAAGTCAGAGTAAAGTAAGAGCTCCTGATTGCATACTTGTTCCAGGTCAGTAACTGAGAAAGTACTGAACACAATGGACCAGCTAGGGAACATGTACCTGTATTTCAGGAGTCATCAGTGACAACATCCATACTAATGGGTGGTGGCTAAGGCTCTTTTTTTTAGTTAAAAAAAATTCTGCACCCGTTCTTGACTTGGAAATGTGCTTACAAAAGGCTGAAAACTGTAGATGATAAATACAGCAATTGCACGTCTAAAGACCTATCTTATTGCAAGTTTGTCCTATTACATAATGCTTACGTAGAGAACGATCACAAAACACTCAGCTGATCTTACAAACCCTTACACACTCCGGTAGGATACTGACAGTATTAGTTCAATAAACTTTTATTTAAACAATGTGAAAAGTGAAGCGTAGATAGGGTTTGATCCAGGGTTTAACATTTTTTACCTCAGTGAATGGGATAGATGGAGTCTTCCAGGTTTAAGCTAGTTTGAATTGAATAGCTATGCGTGCTACTGGTTTCTTGTGCCTCATAATTGTCCGTGAGAATGTTAAGGTCGAAGGCTGTAAATAACATTTGGTAAAACCCGAACCAGAACCTATTGGCTTTGGGCATTTCTACCAGATGTGAAGGAATGTTCCTTCTGTTAGAAATCCCCAAAAATCTGTGAATAGGTAGGTGGAGAGAGATTTAGAGGTTTTCGTGCAAACCAGATACCAGAGTAAAAGCAATTTGTAGTTTGCTTCCACTGCGAGCTGTTGGATATAGCAAGCCATATTTTGTTACGGTCATCTTTCAGTATGGGATGTTTTAATCCCTGTTCCAATTTATGTGAGTATGTGGGTAAAGTTTTCTGTGTAGCACTAAATAATGTAGTGTAAATAAGAGAGATGAGACCAGGATTCTGTGAGTTATTAGGGATTTGTCTTTCAAACGGTGTGTGAGGTCCATTCTGATGTGTTGCGGGTAACTTAATTAATAAAATGTTTTATTTGGACATATCTAAAAATCTATCATAGGAGTATATGGTGGGAATTCTGGTGGAAAGAAAACAATTTTTTTCCTGTATTGTCTATAAAGTGTTCAACCTGAAAACGTCACACCCAGGCACCAAAAGCTGATAGATTCATGTATCCAGTGGAGAACATGAGGTTTCTTACAATTGTCAGTAGGTGGAGGTGAGAAGGCACTCGATATGAAATCATTTTTGGGTCACGCCTTAATGACCAAGGAAACATGTGGGTCCCGAGGTTACACGGGTTGAGAACCACTGCTTTACAGCCAGACTTAGATCTTGTGCACACTGGCATTAAAATAGGACATTTACTGTGCATTCCTAACTGCTTCTAAGTCCGAGCTCCAGGGTTGAATTATTGCAGTTGATTTACTAAAGACAAAAGGCTGTTTACTCTGCAAGGGAAGTTGCACTTTAAGTTAAGGGAAACCTCTCTTGCAGTGAATGTGGTGACATTTTACTCTGAAAAGGAAACCCGATCATGTGCAGCAAATGTAAAAAAAAACAGTATTTGTGCTTGATTACTGTACATGATCAGCAGACAGTCATCTCACTCACTAAACTAAGTGGAAATTTCCCTGCAAAGTGCAAATTGCCTTACAAAGTGAACATCCTATTTGTCTCTAGTAAATTGACCCCAAATAGCTTAGTAAATGCCAGCATAGTGTTCGCTTTTCATTGCATTATACTACCCCACATGTTGCTTGCAAAACCTGTCCCGTTTCAGATGGTGATGATTCATTGAATACATTTCTCCCATGATAAGCTCCCTCTGCTAGGTGAACATTTGAAAGCCAGGATAATCAGCGTTCAGAGTAATGCAGCTTCTGGCTGTACTTTTGCATTCAACCCCTGAGTGAATGAGGCTTTACTAATACATAACACAGGAAACCCCTATGGACTGTGATTGCTTTATTTCACAGTGCCTTTCTGTCCCCGATGTTTGACCACTTATGTGAAGGATTCCAGTGTACATACTGATCTCAGCTGCTGAACAGGCTTTGTACATAGCAGATTTGTAACTGTGACTTCAGTACCTAAGAATCATGTAATTGTTTCAAAAATATTTACATTGCCTGAAGGGATAGTAAAATGAGGTAAGCCCTGTAGTTCTCACATTGCTTCACTAATCTCTCAGAAAACATGACTTTACTTTGATTCCCATTATGGATCTGTTACAAGGGCCCTGTCCAGATGCATTGTGCAGAGAGAAAACATTCATTGCGCTGAGACGTCAAATGAGTAATGACGTGTTATCATAATTCTGGGTGTTTGTTTCTTTCTCAGCTTTTCCCTCTTGGGCCTATTTGTTGATACATGAAACACTTGATTCAAATACTTCTGCTTGCATGTCATTGTTTATGATTTTATTTTATATCATGTGGTTGGTTAAAGTGTCCATTGAACTGAAAGAATTAAAAGGTTACTTTGGGCAGCCATATTGAAGTATACTGCATATGATAGTTATATGATATATGTGTAGCGCTCACCCCCAAAGGAGTCGCCGCAATAACCAAGGTCATCACTAGTTGTCTAGGGGTTTTGGTCTTCAGCTGCCCCAATAGCATTTAACCGCCCTCCTCTAGTGCCCACAAAGCTGACATCCACTCCAGTAGTATAAGGCTGAATAACGTTTATTAACATCTTCATACTGGGGAGAGAGAGTGTAGGGGTGTAACAGACATAGACTCCTGACTCACCAGACCTTTTAAGTAGGGATGCACCGATACTGGTATTTTGGTATCGAGTACCGATAATTTTTTTTCGGTACTCGCCGATACCGATACCTGTAGTCCCATTAAGGAAGCCAGGCTGCGTGTAATGACTCGCCACCTGGCTTTCTGATTAGCCGGAAAGCCGGGTGGCGTGTAAAGACTCGCCCCCCAGCTTCCCGATTAGCAGGGAAGCCGTCACTATGTGACGAGAAAGCATGGAGCCGGCTTTCTGGCCAATCAGGAAGCCGGGCGGGGTGTAATGACGCGGAACCCCGCTTCCTGATTGGCTGGGAAGCCGGCTCCATGCTCCCTGGTCATGAAGTGAGGTGTGTTACAGGAAACCGTCACTTGTGAGGTAGCATGAAGCCAGCTTCCCGGCCAATCAGAAAGCCGGGCTGTCATTACACTCCGCCTGGCTTCCTGATTGGTCAGAAAGCCGGCTCCATGCTTTTTCGTCACAAGTGACAGTTTCCTGTAACACAACAAATCTTCTCTTTTTGAGTTTAGGCCCACTTTAAGCCTCCCTACAGCAAAGTGAACTTGTTACTTTTCCCACCAATTGTGTTACAGCTTAACACTATATATCCCTATAATCCCTGTATTAAATCAGGTGGGAAACCAGCTCTTCCAGGAGTGTCAACTTGCTTACCCCAATACCACTCACTGGTACTTCCGCCAACCTGCATGTCAATATTGTGTCCTGTAGTGACATGGAGGTTGGGTGGAGGAACCACTGAGCACTGCAGGGGACACAAAAGATTAATCTCCTGGAAGTTTTGGTTTCCATGAGGACATTAGCCAGGGATTTCTCGTCACCTGAACTGTATTCTGGGGGTTCAGGAAGTGGAAAATGTAATTATTTACTGACTTAATTCCCAGGCTCATTTTAATTACGTATATTAATATGCAGTGAAGTGCAGTAATACCATTGATACACAGCTCAATATTCCCAAGAGAAGTGACAGATGTCAAGAATGTATTCATGGCATTAGAAATGCTTATTATCACCCCATAGATTTTCTTATTGGAAAATGTCTCCAGAAAATGTGAACTAGTTACCATTTACAGAGACAAAAGAGAACTGTTTCTAAACTGTTTCTGCATTGCAGTTAAACACTGCCAGGAGCAGCAGCTTTTTAGTCACAAGGATGGTTTGATCCCTTATTACCCTGATGGAAGATCTGCCTGGATATGGGCAACTAAACCCAAAGCACTCATAGTTTTGACTCACTTTCTTTTTTTTTTTGTAAATTCTTTATTTAGTTACGTTTTCCTTTTCAGGTAACACAAAACAAAACTTGTGCGAGTGAGTCAAAACAGAGTTTTGACTCACTTTCTTTGGTGACTGTACATCATCGCTCTTTTTTTCTAAAGCAGTACTGTGCAACATGAGACCTTATTGAACAATATATAGACTGCATACTTAAAGAGTCGGTAAACTCTTTTCAGCTAGTTCTCTATCCATCATCCCTGCTGGAACCACTAGCTCAGCCCACGCAGATGATCATATGGGGCAGACAGCAGGGAAGAGGAAGCAGGTGTCATTCAACCAGCTGGAACTGCCCCACGAGCTGACGAAAAAGCATCAGGTTTGATGGATTCCATAGGACAAATGGCGGAACATGCGCAATCAGAGTGACAACCCAACAGGCAGAGGAGCCAACATTGCATTTACTTTCTGTACCAAGATGCAGGCTCAGTATTGGCTAAGTCATGTAATTCTTGGTGGCTGTGGCTGGGTTGTGTTAACAAATGGCTGACACAGATCAGTCCTTTCTGCAGCTTCTCACCTTGTGACTTGCTGCAATGTTGCAATCTGACCAGTGGGGTAGAGGAGACTGACAAATTGCTTCCTCCTACCTGAAGCAGTCCGATGACATTGTGTCAGCCTAAGTCACTGGACTGGAGCTTAAGGGCTTCTCTTTATTGATAAAAAGTACAGTTTCACATTTTTTTTACTGTATATTGTGACATGTCCAGGATTTATTTATTCAGACTTGTAAAGACACTAAATAGTCTATAGAATCCTCCAGAAGGAAGGACAGTGTCAGCACCAATTCAGAGATAATTTGAGGATCTACAGCTGAGTGATACACAAATAAGGTACAGTATTCTTAATAGCAGGGACATCAGGGGAGTCAGGTGAGGCAGAGCAGATTATGGAGGAAAAAGCTGTCAGCTGCAAGTCTGAAGATGACAGCTTTTTTCCATTCAGAGCGGCTTGTAACAGGTTACAGAGCAGGGAAAGCCTCCCCGTTGTGTAACCTGTCATGGATGGAGCGTTGCCTATTAATTACAGGCAGCGCTGCATCTGGCTTTTGACAGATAAGTTATATTACACAGCAGCGGGCTTCCCCACTGCTTGTGTAACCTAACTTACTGAGGCAAGAGCTGCAACAGCCTCTACTCTGTGTTAGCCGCTTGAGCTTTGTGGATGGTTTGGACAATGGCAAAGCGCTATTGGTCCAAGCTGTCCAATAAAAAAAAAACAACTCACTGATCTCGATGCCTGTTTCTTAATAGTTAAGGTACTTGAATGCATTTTTAAGAATTAACTCCTGAGTTTAGTGTCACTTTAAGCTCAAGTGTTAAGGGTAAACTTTAAAGGAGAACTATGAGGTGAGTGCTTTTCACTCATCCTCATAGTTCTAGCTGACCTGTGACAATGAGACTGTCACCGGTCGGCTCAGTAGATCGGGAAGTGAGCGAACACATACCGGCATTCGCTCACTTCTCGATCTTGTCACGGGACGGCACCGTGACAGGGGAGGGACTGGATTCCCCCCTCCCCGCTCCGATCCTCCAGCGCTGACTGGTGGAACGGACGGGGGAGGTGGCGGGTACAGCAGGCTCTGCCTCTAGATAGGCAGAGCCAGCTGTCACTCACGCAGCTGGGCGGATCGAGACATAATTGTCGGGATCCGTATCAGCTGCGGCGTCTCAGTATACCACGAGCTGTAGCTCGCGGTATACTGAGCTTAGGGTGACGCTAATTTGTGTCCTCCCGTTACCCTTAGGAGAACTATGGGAAAAAGCCCTAACCCCATAGTTCTCCTTTAATAGTAAAGATAAGAGAAATGTTAAGGTTTAGTAAAGTTAAGAATTAAGAGTTAAGGTTAAACTTTAAAGTAACACTCTCTCTCCCCTCCTTGAGTCCCCCCTCCCCACAAAATAAGAGAAAAAATGTACTTTACATATACACTTTCTGGCCAGTCTGATGGCCTCACGAGTTCTTACACTTCTTTGGCGGTGGGATGTTCTTGCTGTAGCACTGTGTGGCACTCATGTTATGAAGTGTGAGTGCCGCCCAGTACAGTAATGCTTTGATCCCAGGCTGCGTGATGACACTCCATGACAGCATGACAGCCTAAGCTCATCTAAAGTTGGGTAAATGATGTGTTTAGATACGGTTACCTCTAAGGTTAAGTTTCAGAGGTAAGGCTATAGGTTAAGCTCAACATATAGAATAAGAGTATGGTTAAGGTAAAGTCATGGTTTAGCAGGTGAAGTGACCCTGTCATTACCAAACATAATTGTAAGCAAGCATACCTGTAAAAAAAAGGGTTGCCTTTCCCATTGCCTGCATTGCCCTAACACTGCTGTATTCAACAGAAATCCTATGCTAATGTCTGCAGGGAAACCGACACTTCTATTAGTGTGGATCTCTTAAGCCATAAGGCAACAGGCAATTTAAAGCTAGTTCAGAAAAACAATGCACAAGGTTAGAAGTAGTAAAGCTGACCATACACTAGTAGATTTCCTGTGAACGTTCATACGAAAGATCTTTATTTGCCACCCAATAATGCCATCAGACACTTGACGAATGTTGATCAAAATTTAGTTTGAGAGGGGGTGGACATCCAAGTGCTCCCTCCAAGGCCAGGTGAACAGGAACCCACAGGAGCAGAGCAGTGCTGCCGATTAAGCCGCCTGCTGACCCTTGGGATTGGATGTGCCGTAGATATGGGTGGAAGTATAACTCAATTCTTGTCCCATTATTGGGGAATGATTACTTCCCGCCGGGTAAAGCCGATAAGGCTTTTCTAAACTGGAGCAAGTGCCCTCAATTAAAAGTGGTTGACATCATGACGGGGGAAAGGATTAGCTCCTTACAGGAGTTAAGAGAGGAATGGGGATGCTACCCCCTGGATTGGTGGAGACATCAACAATTAAAACTTTTCTTCCAAACCATACCCAAGCCCTTGAGAACAGGAGGGGATTTGACCGTATTTGAGTCGATTATGGGAGCCAAACAAAGCAATTATTAGAAAAGAAAATGATAGCAATGATCATACACTTACACAGGAAGAGGCGAAGAAAATATTAACACTAGTCACTAGTACAACCATAGATACTAGAACAATGGAAGTAAACTATAAATTGCTAGCACGGTGGTACCAGGTCCCCCAGATATTGCAAAGGGTGCACCCTACAAATGATGAAGGCTGCTGGAGGGAATGTGGAGGGGTGGGATCCTTTGCGCATATATGGTGGGACTGCCCCAAGATAAAACCTTATTGGGAAAGGGTGAAGGACATTATAGGATACATATGTGAGGTACAACTACCGATGGAACCGTGGGTGTTCCTATTCCACCTGACAGCGGACCCGGTTAAGGTTTACAAAAAGTCTCTAATACCCCATATGTTAAATGCGGCCAAGTCTCTGATTCCGAGGTATTGGGGGACACCTAAAATCCCTTCCGGAGATGATTGGCTGACCAAGATGGGGGCCACTAGTCTACTGGAAGAGATGGTTGCAACGAAAAAAGATCATTATGGGGCATATCTTAAAACATGGGGGAAGTGGCTGGAATTCAGAGACTCGGAAGCATACTGGACATTCCGGGGGTAAGGATTTAAGGGGTCGCCAAAGGGAACAACATGGAAAGGCGGGAAAATATAGAGCCTTGGGGAAAGAGAATGGGGGAGGGGGGGAGTGGAGGGATGAATGTTAGGTGAGTGGAAGTAAGTTGGAGGACCTAAAGGGTATTAAGCCCCAGGCCACATAAGGACGGGGGGTTAGGGAGGGGATGGTGATAGGGTTATTATAACAAAGTTAAGAGGAGGAAGCCAAGAGAGGATAAGGGGGCAGGGTGGGGTATACACACCAGTAGGAGGCTAATGTAGTAAGAAGGAGGGATTATAGGGGGGGGGCACGTAGGGGGAAAACATTTTAATTTTTTTTTTATTTCACGTACACAAGAAGAGTGATATAGATGTACGACACGGATTTCGTAGGAATAACACACAGGAGAATAGAAGGAAGATTGATGTAACGAGGGCACAGTAGATAATATATGCCTCACAGAGAGGCATTCGTACAGGGATTTGGAAAGGATTGAAAGCGCCACGTATAATAAATACTTTTTTTT
>NW_017306524.1:985160-987017 GCF_000935625.1 Nanorana parkeri | reverse complement strand
GGGAGGGGATGGTGATAGGGTTATTATAACAAAGTTAAGAGGAGGAAGTCAAAAGAGGATAAGGGGGCAGGGTGGGGTATACACGCCAGTAGGAGGCTAATGTAGTAAGAAGGAGGGATTATAGGGGGGGGCACGTAGGGGGAAATTTTTTTCATTTTTTCAATTTTATATATGCCTCACAGAGAGGCATTCGTACAGGGATTTGGAAAGGATTGAAAGCGCCACGTATAATAAATACTTTTTTTTTTGAGGGGGTAGAAGGGGGGGGAGTGGGGGTCAGATCACTAGAACACTGTCCCGCGCCTTGTCCTTAGAGTGGCCGAAGAGGTCTATATTGGGGAAAGGGGAGGGATGGAGGGGGGATAGGATGGGTTGGGGTGGTATGGGATGAATGGATAAATGTTAACTTTGTATGAAATGGTTGTAAAATTTGTTGTCAAAAATTGAATAAAGATTTAATAAACAAAAAAAATGTTGTTTGATTCTATCGTACGATTTTGGAATGAATGGAGTTTCCCGAACGAAAACCACATTCTCTGTTAAAAGTTCATTCGTTCAAGGAAAATTATCGATCCTTCTCCTTCCAGTTTTCTCCTCACCATGGTCGAAATCAATCGTTGATTTGACCCCATCAACTAACTTTCGTACTCCTCTCTCCTGATACTGTCGGGCATTCGGTCCATGACAGAGCGCCCGACTTTTCAAGAGGGGGGTGACACCAAAATGACTGTCATTTTGGTGTCACCCCTCCAATGGTGTCACCCCCCGCACCCCCCTTGTGACGCCACTGGTGTAACACAAATAATACAGAGCTTGACACATTGGTTAAATCACACCACATAACACTGTAGACTCCCCCTACCACCATGTAGACCAGGGGTGCCCATTAGGTAGATCCCGATCTACCAGTAGATCGCAAAGCGAAAACTGGTAGATCGCGATCGGCTCACTGACCTGTGTCCTGTCCTTCCGCGGTGCTCGTGCAGCTGAATGTGTCAGACACCGCAGACCGGAAGGAGAGAGGAGAGGAGACTTGTGAAGCTGCTGCAGTGGAGGTAAGAAAAGACAGGCAGGCAGACAGCAGAGAAAGTGAGAGAAGAGACAGCAGAGAGAGAGAGATGAGACAGCAGATAGGAACAGGGGAGAAAGAGAGCGCAAGGAGAGAGAGAAGAGAGGGCCGGTTCACACCACAAAGTCTGCGTTCCAGAGTGTTCGGCCTCTAGAATGCATTGGAACGCAAGCCGGCCGGCTCCCTGCGATCAGGGGCGCAGCGGTGCATTGAAGTCAATGGCACTGCAGCCATGCCCCCCGCCCTCAGTTTGATCGCCCGCACCCGGAATGCAGGCACATTAATGCCTGCGTTACAGTCCAGTGCGATCTGCGATCTGCATTTTTTGCAGATCGGACATAGAAAATCTAAGCAGTGTATGGCCAGCTTTAGTGTAACACAAATAATACAGAGCTTGACACATTGGCCCCCTACCACCATGTAGACCAGGGGTGCCCATTAGGTAGATCCCGATCATCTTTGTGACATGTCGTTTTTCTTCAATAAATAAGACTTTTGCTTTACGCTTATACTGGAGTGCCGGTGCCCCTGTTTTCTACTTTGTATGGTTGACGTCCGTTGATCACCGCAGCACCTTTTCTTTTTTTCATGGAGACAAGCGGTCAGGAGTGCGATGGGTTCATGGATCTAGGTTAATGGTTAGGGTACATGTACAGTTAAGGTTAATGAGTTGAGGGTAAAACGTAAGCAGAAGTCTGTTTAAAAAGAAAAAATATCCTCTCCTCTGCTTGAGCCACCTCCCCCAAACTTTGGCATAAAAATAAAGTATATATATATATATATATATG
>NW_017306524.1:971148-984062 GCF_000935625.1 Nanorana parkeri | reverse complement strand
ATATATATATATATAAATAAACATAAACACACACACACACTTTTTTGGTCAGTGTGGTGACCTCACAGGTCCTTTCATGTCACTTGCGGTGGTGGGGTGGGGGTGGGGCGTACCTATGTACCTACTGTGGCACTGTTATGAATGACATGTGAGCACCATTTAGTGTTGTGCTCAGTGGTTCTTACTGCTGTGTCCTGCAATACACCGGCACAGTAGGAGTCTATGTAGTGTATAGTGTACATAGTAGAGAAGTTTTTTGGTACTGGGGGGAGGGTGCTGTTACAAAAACAGCAGTAAGTGGAGAAATGCACAAGTGCAGTGGTGGTTGTTGAGGTATGTAAGTGCAATGGTGGTCAGTGGAATAATACATGTGTGTGTGCCAGCGTTTACTTACCTGCAGGTCCAGTGGTACTGGATCTTCCAGAAGTGATCAGAAACACTCATGCTTTTATGAGTGTCTCAATGACTAGAGAATAACAGATGTAGCAAAACAAACTTTGTTGGATTCTTGTATCAATACAGAATACATATTACAAATGAAGCTATTCTCAGAAAAAGTACGGTGACAGTAGGAATGCCCTGTTCTTTTAGGCTTGGTGGACATTTCCACCACTCTGAACATGTCCTTATGTGTTTTTCCTACATGCTGGAAGTTGAAATGCATCTAAGGACACCTTCCCAGCAAAAAAAGTTCTGCCCCTCCAAACTGTGATTGTCTTTATAACCCTTCACTAGTTTCCTGACCATGAACTTGCAAAATGGCTTGGTTTCAATTATGTCAGCAAGCACACCATAGAATGTTGGATGATTTATGGAATATGACATGAATAGTTTAAAGGAAAGAATCATTCTCTTCTATCTCAAGACGAGAATCTTGTTTATGACTGTACTAGTGGCAGCTTGTTTGCCTCAAGCAATATAAAATGTTTATAGTATCTCTTATTTTAACTTGCTAATATATTCAAGATGAGATATACTGGAAAATATAAGCATGTCACAGAATAGCGTGCAGCTAAATAAAGTTTTGGGGGGAACTTGGTAGATCTTGGATGAAACAAAGGAAAATGCATTCATGTGTCCCCCAGGAGCTCTAAAAGATTAAATGTATTTTATTAGTGCACATGAAAATGTGCAATGCTGTATAAATTATATTATTTGGCAATTCCTTTTATTTTTCAAGTGATGCTGTAGGGCTTATTAATCCTCTTCCTGACAAAAAGACAAGAGTTGGCCATACATGACCCAACATTTGCAAGCAATACAATATATTCCCTAATTTCTTGCAATAATTCAGCCATAAAAGGGATAAAAAGTAAATAAAGGGTCACAGTTCTCATTGTGGCATGCAGAAATGTTCAAGTATTGTGTTTGAGCTGATGATCATTGTCACCGAAACAGAAAGTGATCAGAAAACCAAAATGTTAGTGTTGTCACCAGAACAAGAGGTGATGGTAAATCATTAAATGGGAGGACATTTTCAATGACAAGTGTTTAAGAGGAAATCTTACTTTGGGAGAGTTTTTCTAACTTCCTGCTGCATTTCCAGCTGAGGAAGTGGAGGGAATTCCTCCCTATGCTACACAAACAGCAAAATATTACCTTATGGGATATTAACCATTCTCTGCTCTATTCAAAACAGAAAAAAAGCATTGGAAATGCTAAGGCATGTTGAAGTCCGATCTCATGATTCATATAATATGCTTATTTCCCAGTGGAGCGGGCCTGCTCACCACACAATGGCAGTTCCACCTGGCACACAGTGATACCGTTACAGATATACATTTAAAATTCAGGCCTCAAATATATTGTCATGAAATGTGGGTCAGTATTATAGGGATGGCTGGTATTAAAGTAATCAACACTGACACGTCACAGTCACTGGCTCATCTGCACCACATTGTACTCTGTAAGAAATCCAGGAGCAGACTTCAGCTGCTGGAGATGCAACTTGAGATGCCCAAACACTGCAATTCAGGAGTAGGGAGTGGACTCTGGCACCCGCAGGAGACTAAGTGGTAGTTTTTGTTTCTAGGGGTTGGCTTTGATTTTTGCTTGCAATCAAAGTAGTGGCCTTAAACCTTGGGAAAGAATAGGATAGCAGCAGTTGTGGCATCAGGCTATAGCACCCCATAAATTCTTATAGAACCCCCCCCAACACCCCCATCCCATCAGCAGCAAGTGGCAGAAGCATTAATGTGATACATTTAATCTGGCAGACTCTGCTTTTCTCCTTAGCAAAGGCAGAGACAGCAGGGACTTCCTCATTTACTTCAGTCCATAGAGTAATCCCATAGCTCCCTGCAGGCTGCACCTCCCGACAATTAAGCCAGCACCCAAATCCTAGCACCCATACTGTAGGTTGGGTGCTAGGAAGTCAATTGGCAGATTTTCCTTTTTTAATAATTGTTGTGTTTGTTCTTTTTCTGATAGTTTTTAGAAAGGAAAATTTTAGAAAATGAACATGCTTCTAAAAGGCTAAAAGTTATTCGTAGGACATTTCAGTCTCAGGGGCTGCTCATCCTTCTCAAAAGGGAAAAGCAACTCCTGTCACATCGCTCTCTGGTCATAAGTGGGACACCCTATTGAAATCCTACTCTGACTTTACAGATGCCCCTTTAGACTGATGTTTAAGGGGCTCACAAAATAACACCCAGAGGTCTTCTTGATATTGTAACCTCAATCAGGTTTGCCCTCCCATTTTACAATATCCAGGTAATTGCTTCTAGATTTTTACTCTGCTTATTTGTTTTAATCACATTATTCTGCCCTGTTTGATAAAAACCTTTATTCAACATCTGTTTGAGTTGTTTGCAAGAGCAATATGCTTTGCGTGTGAGAAAGTGTTAGACAATAAACAAAGAAAGTGGAATTTACATGCAGCCACAATAAAAAGATTTACTTTACAAAAAAAAAGAATTTTTCATCTTGGCAGATTTAGAAAAACTATTGTATATAAATTTCCACATCATTATTTCATAATAATTTCATTATTTCAAGATGATAATATGGCTGGTTTCCCCTATTAATAGCTTCTTTTTTGTCTGTGAAAATGTCTTAAAGGGAATGTATAGTCTGCAGTTTTTTAAATACAAAAAATAAATTAGGGTAGTACCACAGTGTTGCGGCCGCTCGCATCACTGTGGTACAAAGCAAGGGGGAGGCTGAACATTTCAAACAAGCTTGCATTTGAGAAGAAAAAAAACATTGAATAACGAAAATAAATAAATGGCAGAAAACGAAGCAGTGGGGGGAGAGAGTGAGAAGGAGACTGACGCCTGCATAGTATGGATGGACCTGTCAACTCCGCAATGTCCCATGATTAGGGATTAGATCATTGTGAACCATTATATGTTGTATATGTGTAACCTCCATAGCAGATAGGCAGTATTTTGTCACTGTGTCGCTCTAATGAAGGGTCCCACCAAGGTCCCGAAACGTTAGCATGATGACGACACGTTGTGACATTTTCACAAAATAAATATATCAATGGAATATTGATATCTGAATCTTTAGTGTGTGCCTGTGAAACCCCTGTGATCTGTGTATGCACAGTGTCACCTTGTGCACCACTGATAATTTTCATGCTGTAAAACCATAGGAGTGCGAATAGTATTTGGAAACAATTAAGTATGCAATATTTTATACTGTTTAACACTGTCACATTTCAAGATATACAATTATTTTAATAATTTAACTCCTGTGCATCAAAATTCCAAATTTGCCAGAAAAGTAGACTTTAAATTTCATGAGACACAGTTTTTGCATTTGCCAGCATTTCAGTGCCTTGTGCTGCTTTGCTAGTATGTCTATGTAAGTCTGTAAAAGTATATCTACGCACAATAAGCAGCACATGAGGTTAGGAGCCATTAGGCTCTCACTGAGTGAAGAAAATAAACCAGATCAATGATGTGTTCACAGTGTGCTGTTACACTCTCTTAGGTTTCACGCACACAAGCCAAGAGGTTTTCTTATCAAGGAATCTATAGGCCACCCTGTTCTTACCAGTATAAAAACTCAGCATGTTGCTGAATTTGTCATTACATTCCCTGGGACACCCGATATATCATAGTACACACTAACTCAATTGAAATCCAACCTGTGAAAGGCGATATATCTCTTAATGTACAAACTGTTTATACCTTTTACTTTCTCTGCATTATTAGTCATTTCCGAGGCATGAAATAGTTTGCACAAATATACAGAAAGTGTGCTTTTCCTGAACGGATATTGGTTCTTATATGGCAAGTTGCAGGCTTGTTGTCTTATCTCATTGCTCTTAGTTTATTTATCTTATATGTTGAGTGTAGTGTTGGTGGATCTGGAACCAATCACCCAATCTAAGTTGATGACATTAGAGAGAGGCTTCTGTGCTACAAGCTTAGAACTAATGGTGGGTTTGTGCCAGCTTGCTGAATGCGTAATTGTCATTGAAAGTAGTGCCTTCCCAATTATTCTAAGGAAATGTATACTTTGTCAGTGTGCTTAATAAACTGAAATGTTGTGGACAAAAATAGGTATTCCAATTTAAAGCCCAACTCAAGCTTAAACCTATTCTTTCCAGTTTTGGATTAAGAAGAAAAAAGTGAGAAACTTTGTTAACTGTTTGTTCTTGCCTGAGTCCTTGTTTCATAGATTGCCCCTCACTTTCTGTCTATTTGACAAAAATGAAGTGAAGGGAAATCTCCTGAGTGTAGATGCTAATAGTATGTAGCATCCCCTTGACCCCCCGAGGCCTGAGGTGGACCCCCAAAGGGTAGGGAGGGCTGACATTACACTTTCAAGGGGTGGATCCTTAGCCGGGTTGTGGGATGTGAATAGTAAATTGGGCGCCAGTCACTTTAAGTACTTTTTCAGTACTTTATTAAAGAACAGCCAAAGCTGGGAGAGAGGGTTTAGGGCTTCAGACATCTATAGACATAATAGACTCCAGACTCACCAATCCCTTCAGGCTTCCACATTGCAGGAATACTATAGTAAAACAGAGGATGACACTGTGCAGTAGAACAACAGCTATATAGGGATGTGCATGAAATCTTCCTTGGAAGAGACACTAGACTTATTCCTGAGGTCCATGCCATACTGGCCTTTGTGGCACCTCCAGCAGTTATAGGGATCCTTTGGTTCTCCTCCCCAGTTAGTTCAAGAACCCACCAGGGTCCACATGTGGCCTCCTCCAGGCTTGAGGCCTAGTCAGCTTCCCCAACCTTGTACATTCCACCGCCAAGGCCAAGCCCGGGGGCGGACTGCACTGAGCAAATGGCAATTCCGTAGTAATTATGCGATCCCCCAGCATGCACCACTGGCCATGAAACTACTAGTAATTGGTTGGTGAGGCATAGACACTACTAACATTCCCGTATTGGCTGCCCCACTCTGTTGCAGGGTCACACCCCACTGACAGGTAGGTGCAATCAATAGCAGAACACCTAGAGTAACTAAATGATACCAGACTATGAATCAGCCAGACTGATTACAGTGTTGTAACACTATATTTAAGTAGCCACTCCAATTAGGGTGGAAGAGGCTACAAGCGTTATTCTCAGTTTTTGAGCAGTTTGGAAAGATTAAAACCTCTGTCAGGTTCTGTTGTGTTCCACAGAGAATTTTATGATAATGTGAAAGTCATCTCCTCAAAGGAGACAAAACAGCAGAATCTGACAAAGTAGTCTAATCCTTCTCCATGCTATCCCAAAAAAAGTTTTAGTATAGGTAAGGATTGAATTTACGATATTTCCAGCCTATAATATACTGTTTCATACATAATAACATCTCTCCTGCTTATGATTAATCCCATAGGTTGATGCCGTATATAAGATAAAATATTAATATTAATAAAAAGCACGTAAAAAGATTATTAAAACAAGCAGCAAAATAAAAAAAAGAGTTGTTTTGTTTAAATATTCTTTTTTGGTTCTTTGTTGCTAATCAGAAATGAATAAAAGACTTGTAGGAGAGATCCAGCAGTCAGTGGTATATCATCTTGTACACAGCACCAGCCATTTTAACTGTCTGTTCAAGCAATCCTTGTGGGCCCTTATATCCAGGGTATGTTCAGTCAAAAACGTATTTTTTTTAGCTGTCGTAGACCAGTCTTTCTCTGCCTCCTGCCTTCCTCAGGGGTGCCTCAATATTTTCACACAGTTTCAAGCCTTTTCATGGTACAGACATACTTTTGATGTGAAATGGGAACTCTGATATGAAAGGGGGCTTGGATGTAATTGGGGGACTCTAAAGTGAAAGGGAGGCTCCTGACGTGAAGAAGTGGCTTTTGAAGTGAACAGGACTCTTGATGTAAAGGGGAGCTTGTGATGTGAAGGAGGACTCCTGGTGTGAGAGGGGAGACTCTGATGTGAAAGACAAGATTCTAATGTGAAGGGGGAACCCAATTTAGTTTGTGTTTTTGTGTGGAGTCCCCCCTTAAATCCATACCAGACCCCTATCTAGGATAAGGGTCTGCTGTGGATTTAGAGGGGGAGAGGGTTGGGGAGACACACGTCGTTTTTTACATTTACTTTTTTTACATTTTAGAATGAGGTGCCTAGAGTTTTTGCATACTTTTAAAGGGTGCTGTGACTAAAAAAAAGGTTGAGAAACGCTGGTCAAATCATGCTTCCTTGCTAGGGACACTCAGAACTAACACAGTGTGGTCTGTGGAGAAGTGCATAAGGGTTAGTTCGCACTGGATCACATTCCGGACGGCTCTCTTTGTTTTGGGGCGAGAGGGGGCGTGGAAATGCATTGAAGTCAATAGCACAGCAGCCACACCCTCTGGCCGCAGTGCGATCGCCCAATCGGGTCGGAACACACTGGGGCTGGTGTGAACTAGCCCTAAATGTGCATTTAATTCACTGTAACTATCTCTTTAGCTTTCCTAAGATTGCTCTAAAACACTTGCAGGTAACAATTAAGGAAACAAAGCATTAAAACTACCTTTGACCCGTTAAGTTTATTTCTAACCCTGAAGTTACTTATCTGTATTAGGAAATACCTTCCATATAACTGTGGGATTGCTTGATTTATAGCCTACTATATATATACTCCAACGCTATTATAACTCTGCTTTGCAAATGTTTTTTCTTTCTCTTCACTAAGAAGTTCAAATATGACACATATTGACACATCTAAAGTTACGGTCTGTGCTTTTTAATTTACAAGGCCAGGGTGGGTGCATGCCATTTTAGATTATTAGTGCACCTGCATTCTGATCACACACCTCAGAAGTGTTAAATGTGATTATAAAATATAGTTTCATATAGAAAAATCTCAGGGGAGAGAGATTAAAGGTTTTGAAAGAGCTGCCAAGGCCTAGTTAATATTATGTATACAACACAGGGAAAATCTGGATTAACTCTCCTGCCATAAAGGCACCTGCTTGGTGTGATTTTCATATGATCTACATTTGATCTGCCACAAAAACACACACAAGATCACAGTGTATGAAATACCAGTCATGCAGACCTGTCAGTCACTCAGCTATCAATGTTAACTACAAAAATTCTAATTTTCAGCAGTTTGGGATACTCTCATATGTGTGTTTATTTGCTGCTCTCTTTTGTCGTTTTCAAAGATATTGACTGTCACATAACAACATAACATTTTAATTATGAGCCACCTACTATCTGCCTACTTATTTTAAAGACTGTAATTTAACAACTGTATGTGCAGGGGGAGAGATAGTACACATTAAATCACCAAAGGAACACAAATAGAGATTAAAAGGGGGAAGTAGTTAAGACACACATTTATATTTTGGAAGATAAAAAGATGTGGGTAAGGGAATTTGAAGTGAATGATATTACACAGATATAAAATGTAGAATTGAGACAATAATTTAATTTAGAGGGGGGAGTGATTAATGATAAAAGGAAATGGGAGCAGAAGAGGGGGGGTGGGAATAATTAAATTGTTAAGACACATATTTACATTTTGGAAGACAAAAAGGTATGGGTAAGGGAATATGATGTGAATAGTATTACACATATATAAAGTAGAATTGTCACATAAATAAATTAGATGAGGAAGTGATTAATGATAAAGGGGAATAAGAGTTGAAAAGGGGGGATGGAGACAACTGGAACACGTAAGAAATAAGGAGATAGAAATAATACACATAGTGGGAAATACAAGCTCAATCAGCTAACTTAGAACTAAGGCAACTCAGAAGCAAGCTCAATGTGATTTTAATGGGCAAAGATAAAGGTCAACTAACATGCTGCAAAAGAGAGTTTTATGACTATAGCCACTGGGTAGAATGCTAGCCAATACCTTGAAAGTAACTAAAAACAGTACCCAAATACCAAGAGTTTGAGATAGTAATGGAGATTTGTCTTTGTAATATCCCCTTTGCACACCGTACCGTTATAACCCAGAATCCAATGGGTGCTGGAACAACTGGTGGATGGCGCCACAGCATACAATATAGAAGATATGTTGTCCCCACACCATTCTGCTATGGAATATAATTTTTATTAGTATTCCTTTAGCATGCAATGTGAATGCATTGCATTGCAAAGCAGAATTGTGTGCGGACAACATATCTTCTAGTAATGGAGCTATAGCACACTCTAAACACCCTCCTTCAGTAGACCTCAAAAACTAAATTGACAGGTACCTAGCTGCCTCAGGCCATCTTCATTCATAACAAAGAACACCAGTGAGTCACTAGACTCTCTAATCACCACCGTTAAATTTTAGATTACACTGTCTGACATGAAAACCGGCAAGGCTCTGAGCGCAGATGGTTTCTTTTTACTATACAACATTCCAACAACTGCTAGCCTCCAGATTTGTAAAGGCCTACAGTGCCCTCTTGAAGGATTCTACCCTTCCAACAAATACACCAAGAGCACATATACCGTAGTAGTAAAAGAACAAAGATACCCCAAACTGTGTGAACTATCTACTCATCTTGCTTCACAAGGATTTTTGCAAACCAGTTCCTTCCCCACATCTCATAGCTTTACACTCAGACCAGGCCAATTTTATTCCAGGTAAAAAGGTTAGAAACAATACTCTTTGTGTGCTGAACATCATTCACATCCAGGGTTCCCATGGTCCTTCTGTGGAAGGTTGCTAAGAAAGCTTTTGACAGAGTCAACTGGACCTTTATCCAAAACATTATCTCTCATATAAGGCTAGGCCCCCACATGATGAGCTGGCTCAAAGTCATCTTTTTACACCCATCAGCTCAAGTAAGGGATAATGAGGCCTTTTTGAAGCTGCTCACCACACCTGGCACGGCTGCCTCCTCTATTTTGTTTACCAGCCATAGAGCCTTTCCTGCTTTCCTTACTATCTGCACCCAGCCAGATATCACAGACCTTGAAACGCCCTTGGGTTCTCATAAGGTCCCTGCATATATAAATGACCTAATATTTTTCCTCACATATCCAACCATCCCTCACCTGCTTTCAGAATTCAAGCTATTTTGCTTTATGTTTGGCCCTTATAATCATGTATACCAAATCAAAAGCCCTGGGAGCTTCCATTTTTCTCCACCTAGTACACCACTTGAAAGACAATTTCCTCCTCCCATATACAATACTGCATATGGGAACTGCCATGCCAGACAACTTAGACATGGTCCTCACTTTAAACTTATTTTCCCTATCACAATTGATCACTAAGGACCTTACCAGATAGAGTATTTGTGTTCCTTTACATGGTTTGGCTGCAACAACATAGTTAATATGAACATTTTCTCACACATATTTTATTTGCTACAGACCCTATCAATCTGTCTCCCTTCTAATTTCTTACCAAACCTGCACTTTTCAATTTCATCTAGGGAGAGAAAAAAGAAAGACTTGAACTGTCCAAATACAAGGGTGGTTTTGGCTTCCTGGACCCCGTCAAATACTACTGTGCATTGCACTTTACACAAGTTCTTGATTGGTGGAAACCTGACAACCTAAAACCCTAAATACACCTTGAGCAAGAATTTACCCCCACCGCACTGGCTGGCCTCCCACGGAAGCCACCCCTATTCACAGCCCAAGTTAAAGCCTACCCGCTCATTGGCACTACCCTGAAGAAGCCCAATCTCTTTTCTTTAAGATTGGTCCTACTCCATCTCCCCTCACTTCTGTACTGGGATCAAAGGCATTCCAGCCAGGCATACAAAACTCCTACTTTAATCGCTTCATAAGAAGGGTGTTTATAGGAACCTACATTTTTACTTTGCAGATGCGCTCTACACACTCAAACACTTGCAAAACAGCTCCCATCAAGGTTTTGATTCCTGGAGAATAGCCCAGCTTGGCCATTACTTGAAATCCGTTTCTCACAAGAAGTGTAATGTTGCCTTCTCACAACTTTTGAACAACTGTGCGTACACTGCCCCATCTGGCACTCTCTGTCAGTCCTACAATACTTTGCAATACCTGCAATCTATCCACCCACCTCCCTACCTTAAGAAATGGGAGACTGAACTGGGAGTCACCCGAACACCTAGGCAAACCAATTATATCTTCAGATTAGACCACACATTCTCCACAATATCTCCAATGGAAAATTTGTGGTGTGCAATTTTATCTTTAGGTCTTTGAATAGTTTTTCCCATATAGTATAATCCACACAAACATTTAAGAATGTATACTACATAACTAGTCTGACAGGTATAATGACCCTACATTTTAACTGGTATCCTTTGTGTGGATGGTTAAAGCCCTTTGTGTGGATGAGTAATTTGAGTATATTCTGAGGGTATACCCTAGACATCAATTTTTGTTAGATTTCATCCAACCATGATTCATGATAATCAGTGTAAGTAACAATCCCTTCATGTGGGCAAATCAACTTCTAGGGACAGATTGGAAGACTCAGGGGGGAGTTTATCAAAACTGGAGCAGACAAAATCCGGTGCAGATTTGCACTGCAGCCAATCAGCTTCTCTCTCTCATTTTCAAATCTTACCTGGGGAAACTGAAGAGAGATTCTGATTGGTTGCCATGGGCAACTGTTCCAGAATCTCTTTGCTCCAATTTTGATAAATTCCCCCCTCAGTGAATAAAAGCTTTAGTGCAAAACAGGTTGCAAATCAGAAGGTTTTGTGTATAAATCACTCACCAGTATCTTAATGAATCAAGTTATGTCAATATAGAGATATATTGCAAATACATTAAAATTGGAATAAAGTATATGTATAAATATAGGCATTTTTGATCATCATGTTCATGAACATATTTACTTGGTGTCGGGGGCTGGAGCAAGATGTGAGCCCAAGGCTACACCACAGAGCTTTAGGTAATAATGTTCATTAAAAAGAAATAGATTGTTTTCCAAAAACCAGTTGCAACAAATCCAGAAAAATGCATGCACACATTCCTGAGAAATGATTGTGTCATGAGACATTAAAAAGATTTCCCTTTGTGTCACAGTATCATTCCCGTTCTTGTGATATATACCGTATGCTATCATTTAAAAACATTCATGTTCATTCCTAAGCATCTGTTGCTTTGTCATTCTTAAATTTGTGTGTCCACCATTGCCCTCATACAGAAAGGATCATTCCATCTATAATTACTTAGTCAGATGTGACTAACATTCTGGGAGGATATCGATTCCTACATTCTTAGGAAACCAAAATATGGGTTCTTAATTGTGTTCAGTGTACCGATACTGTATGATTAAAGGGTCACTCTTTAATCATCCACACAATGGGGAAACAAATTAAAAATCAGGATAACTATACCTGTCAGACTAGTTATGTAGTATACATTCTCAAATGTCTGTGTGGACTGTACTATATGGGAAAAACTATCCAAAAAGTTAAAGATACGATTTCACGCTGTAAATATTCTACCAGAAAAATACATTGACCCAACTTCCAGTTGCCAGACATTTTTCTGAATATTCCTATTCTGTATCTTAATTAAAAATTATTATTGTAGACCATATTCCTAGAGATAAGCAGGATCCGTGAGGTGCTTCTTAGATAGTGTGAAGCACGTTGGATACACCATTTGGATACTCTCCAGCCCCAGGGTCTGAACTCAAACCTTAATCTGGATTTATTTCTCTTATGTTGCTTTTCTTTGGTGCTTTGTCCTCATTTCTGTTAGGTTCTTTGTGGGATGAATCCTTATAATTTGAATTGGTTACAGACTAACCACATTCATTTACGTATTTCTCATCGGTATGAGAGCTATCTTGTTTTGTCTTTCCGTTGAATTCGCCTGTTCCATGAGTTGTATGTATTAGATTGGATATATTGTTATCAGAAATGCTTCTGGCCTGATGAAGGGCTGATGTAGATTCCCCAATTGTAGCTTGTTATGTGCCTTAAACATGTGCTTATTTTGCCTAGTGGTTAATTCAGCCCTGCCACCAACATAACATTAGATAACAGTAAATAAATACCCTGCAAACAGCTTCGCAAAAGATTGGCCATGGCACTTTATTGGTTTGAAAACATATAAAATAATAATCGAACTTTGTTAAACTGAATCGGCCAACCATTTAATGATGCATTTACAATTGCTCAGGAGTAACCATTCATATAGAAAGTACCTGCAACAGAGGGTTGGGAGGGAGGTGAGCTTGCTGTACTGTAGCTGGCCTACTGAAACTGGCCATGGCACTTTATTGGTTTGAAAACATAAAATTATAATCAAGTTTTGTTAAACTGAATTAACCAACCATTTAATGATGCATTTGCAATTGCTCAGGAGTAACAATCCATATAAAAAGTGCCTGCAACAAAGGATTTGAAGGGAGGTGAGCTTGCTGTACTGTAGTTGGTCTACTGAAACTGGTCTTGATCCTGGTTTTATATAGGGGAGCACCACAAGCCACTGAAGGAACTAGAAGAGGCGCACAGAACACCTTTTTCTGTCACTGACACATGACAGGTAAGTTCTGGAGGTAATTGATAGGGGCTGCTACAACTAAAACGAAAGAGAGAAAAGGGGGGA
>NW_017306524.1:968108-970318 GCF_000935625.1 Nanorana parkeri | reverse complement strand
CTGTATTTTCCCTTGGGACTGCAGGTGGCAAACAAAAACCCAACAGCATAACATTAGATAACTTTAAATAATTGACACCAGCTTGGCATAACAATGGTTGTGGCACATTTATTGGTTTAAAAACATGTAAGATTATTATCACTCTTTATTGAATGTAATTAACCAGCCATTTAAATAAATAAACTAACTATTGCTCAAGAAATCATTTAACAATTGCTCAGTCATCAGGGCTCAAGCAATAACCACCAAAAATTTTATGAAACACAATGTAGCACACCCCAGCTGTGTTTTTTTTTTATAGCCTAGCCCATAACCACAGCCATTTCAATACATGATTGTAGACCAAAACTGTAAATATCTAAACAGCCAGAACAACTTCTGGGGAAACGAGGGAGGTATTACCCTGTTTCCCCGAAAATAAGACCTAGTTTTGACCATTCCCAGGGCCTGTGGTGGCATAAGGGGGAACTTGAAGAGCCGCGGGAGAGAATCAGCGGTGCCAACGAAGCCAGCGCTAGAGGAAGCAAGGCAGCACCGGAGGGAGCAGAGCCGCATAAGCCGATGCCTCCTCTATAGCGCCGACTCCTGTCACAGGCGAAGTGATACCAAATGGACTCCGCCTGTGACAAATCGAAAGTGAAAGTGCTCTTCGCTCATTCTGGCCACTGATTGGTTAGCAAATTGCTCTTGGAAAGGTACGGCAACCCTGATTGCCCTGATCACCCTACTTTTGTACATGCATAAGTGTGGATTGTTGTACATAAAAAATAAAATAATAAGACCTACCCCGAAAATAAGACCTAGTGTGTTTTTTTGAGCCCAAAAAAATATAAGACTTATTTTAAGTGTCTTATTTTCGGGGAAACACGGTAGGTGAAAACATTTAAAAAAAATAAAGATTGCACTGAGTTTTAAAAAGTTTTTACTTGACCTATATTGTTACCTCCAAGATGAATTATTAAAATATAAGGAATGGGACAAATCTGATACAGCTTAGATAAGTGAAAATATAAATTATGCCATTTTAAACCTTCAACACCCTTCTTAGAAACTTGAAAAACATCTGGATGCATGCATACATTTTCTGAATTTCTGCTGAGATGTTCATTTATGAGCCCAAAAGATGTATGAATGTCCAATAATCCAAATGTAGGTTTTTGCTTCTAAAAAAAATTGAAGCAATAGGTTAGGAGGAATGTTAATATTGAATCTGTGTGAATCTCATCTGCCCAGTTTTTTTTTTAATTATAGCATTGTCTAGACCCAAAATAGCATCCTCTGTTGCTGCACTAATACAAAAACAGTTAGAGGTGAATTTTAGTGGTATTTTAGGTATTTCATAAAAATAGAATTCAACTGAAATTTAGTAAGAGGTGACCTAGCCATGTAACAAAGGAAGTCACCTAAACATCAAGGTCTGACAATGAAATTATTTTTTACTACTACTACAGGGCATATTAGTAAATCATTGCAGGCATGAAGTCAGTGGCCTTTACCAAATTGGTCAGACTTCAATCTTTTGATAAAAATACAAACAGCCAAATTGGATATGACCACTTCATTAAATATAATACCCGCGTCACCTTTTTTGTTCTTAGGAAACAACTCTAAAATTCTTAAATCAGAAAAAATGCCGTGTTAAAAAACATGATTTACAAGATGAAAGACAAACAGTAGCGGTAACTGAGCTAAGTTTTTTTTAAATCTTCTTGCCAGTTGTACACATATATACAGCAGCACAGTGGGTGGGCTTTAATGGTGGGCTACCGCATATATACATACAGCCACTGCATCTATGCTGTGCTCAGAGTGTGCTCACTTAGCGCTCCTAGCACGGTGACCGAGCTGTCAGTGACAGCTCATAGTCACTGCTTGTAATTGAGAGCCAGTGGGAAGGAAGGTTCTCACTGTGGACCTTTATTTCAGAGCAACAAGAGGCTCTGTGCCATTTGAGGAGGGTGCTCATCGCCTAGAGGATTATTGCCTGTCTTGTATGCACCCACTGCTGTTGCGCTGCGATAAAGGTGGAAAGGCTTACCTCCTCCTTCTGATGTGTTTGGTGTGTTTGGCAGGCCTTCCTCTGATGTAAGTTTCATCTGGCTCCTCCCCTTGCTGATGTGGAGCAGCCTCCCAGGTCAGTGCATGCTTGCTGCCCCCCCTTCATTTCCTTTCATGCTCAGATAAGGGTCTGATACTAAATTTGGGGGGGG
>NW_017306524.1:965422-968031 GCF_000935625.1 Nanorana parkeri | reverse complement strand
GTGAGTATTAAATTGGGGGGGGGGGGAATTTTTAAAAAATCTATTTTGCATGGGGTTTTCCCTTGCAGTCCATGCCAGTGTACCTTGTGTGGAATTTGGGGGGACACCACACCAATGCTTTTTGGGCTTTTTTTTGAGTGGGGGTTCCCCTTAAAAATCCATATCTATCTAAGATAAGGGTCTGGTATAGATTTGGGGAGGGGAAGATGGAATACCCATGTTGTTTTTGTGAAAAAAAGCAGGCAGGTTTTTTTTTCCTTTGTAATTGTCAGTTTTGCTTTAGTACAATGTATACATCCTACTGGTACACCACTTTGCAGGCAGGCTTGGGGTATCCCCAAGCATGTAATTAAGGGATTTTACATTTAGACTAGACTTTGACTAGACTTGACTAGATTAGACATTTAGACTAGACTTTGCATCTAGTGTTTAATTCAAGCACTACTAAAAGAGCTATAGAAGAGTTGAATGGAATTTCTTAACTTTTATTTCCATTGTCACATGTCCCCCTTGGCACTGGCCAGCCCCCTTTGCCCTTTCTTTGACAATTCCTTGTCTATAAGCCTTGAAAATGGAGATAATTAATTTAAAGATTCAGCCCCTATTGGCTTCAATGGAGTTCAGTGAAATGTTTGAACTCCAGTGCAGCTCAGTGAACATCCTGCAAACTTAACCCAGGTACATTTGGCTCATCACTAGTGCTGAAGAACTTGCTGCTCTTCAGATCTTCTTTGTGGCTGGGTGTCCTCATCAGCTGGTGGCAGAAAACCAGGTTCCTCATCTTCTGGCTGTTGCAAGGCATCTAGAACAGGTGATCTTCAAGCAGCGCTTGAGCTGTCTTCTCTTCCAGCTTGCTCTGCATTCCCCAGGACCTGTCAGATCAGCATCTTCATGGGCAGGCCAAAGACAATGAACCTGTAGATCTCATGTATTATAGCTCAAGTGGAGCTTGCTTGTCCTGCAGCTCATCCACTGAAGCTAGTTTGCTGCTCCTGGCTTAAATAAGGGAGCCCCATGAGCCATGGAAGGAACTGGAAGAGTGAGAGAGAGAGAGAGAGAGAGAGAGAGAGAGAGAGAGAGAGAGAGAGAGAGAGACCCAAATTTTATGTTAGCTCAGAATCGAATGTTGAATCATTGCATGTGGACAACCATTTATATTTCCTCAAGATGTAAAAAGCCATGTATTTGGCCAACCTCTCTATTGTAACCTTTGCCATGGAGTTGGGCTGCTTATACAGCCTTATAATAGGAAAACAGAGGACTTTTTGATGAAAACTGGAGTATAAAAAAAGGACTGTTGCCCATAGCAACCACATAAAAAAACCTAATTATCCAGAACAACCAATAACTTTTAGCACACTAACGATAGCCAGGATTTTATTACATTCCATGAGCCTCACTATAAGGCTTTCTCTATGAGGAATAATTGGGAGATAATTACATATTTTATCCTGTACAAATACACCTGCATGAAAGCGAATAGAAGAACGTCCACAATGACCCTCTGTTAGTTTTATATATCTCAGGTTCATCATATAAACTTAATTGCAGAAAGAATGAACACAGAATAACCAGATAACTATGGAGCCCTAATATTCTGCACGGCTAGATGACAAACTTTTCACCACACTGTAGACACAAATTAACTTCTTTTTCCAACTGATTCACGATATGAAACATCAAAGCTGAAAAATTGTACAAAGATACTGATTCTATTCCGAGGGATAATGGACTGCATGCCAAGCTTTGTTTTTCTTTCGGTGTGGCTCAGCACCAAGAAAAAAAGCTTTGTGAAATTACCTCAATGTGTGGGCTTCTGGATTCTTGCAATGAACTGTGATGCTGCTTTCTATTCATTTTAAGAAATAGAGCTTGAAGGTGAACTTCAGGCCTAGAGCTGAAATTAGTGAAGTATGTGCACTACATGGGCTTTAAAGCTGAACTCCACACAAGCAACTAAATGTAACTAAATACATGAACTGGTTTATTTGCCAATGGATTTGTAAATCCTGTTCAGCCAGTGTTGTGATTGAGCCATCCTTGCCAGAGAGTGCATAAGTCGTGTTTTTATATCTATCTGGAGGCTAGCTGCAATAACAAGAGTGCAGATACAGCATTGCGAGTGAAGTCTGTCTAGTACTGCCTCTTGTCATGCTATAGATTTATAGCACTCCTAGATTTAAGTTAAAGTGATATTAAAGTTACATATACTAAGTTAAAAGGTTTTTATTATTATTATACAGGTTTTATATAGCGCCAACAGTTTGTGCAGCACTTTATAATATAAGGAAGACATTACAGTCACAATACAATTCACGACAAGATGGTAAGGAGGGTCCTGCCCATGAGGGCTTAAGCTATTTCAAATGTTGATTCAATCGCAATGGATGCTGTTCATTGATGTTTAGAAGTTTTAGTATCTTGTAGAATCAGCAGTTCTCCAGAGCACTGGTCCTGATATCCTGTTTTAGGATGGCTCCTTGCTCTTGCAGGGCTCTAAGGAGCAGGGGCGGACTGGGCTGGGGGGCAGGGTGGCAATTGCCCCTCAGGCCTCTCTGATGCCGTGACGAACGGCCCCTTGACCCCCGCTGCCACCTGCACCCGTCCGC
>NW_017306524.1:885957-965030 GCF_000935625.1 Nanorana parkeri | reverse complement strand
TGTATAATGTACTATTGCTGGGATTTGTAGTCCTCTATAGCCGGTGCCATTTTGCATTGATTGCTGTATAATTTTACACTTTCCATTTCACTATATTGCACACCACACTTTTTTTTCCTTACTTCCACCGCTCCAAGCTTGCTCCTGTGATGGACTACAATCTCAATACAAACTAGCAGTCCATCACTGGAGCCATTTGCTTTTATCCCGATTAACCGGTTAATTGAACTTAAAATCGGTTAACTAATCGATTTTGAAAATAATCGTTAGCTGCAGCTCTAGATGAATGGTCATCCTACACCAGGGATCCCCCACTAACCACCAGGGAGCCCCCACTGGCCACCACAGATCCCACACTGACCAGCAGAGAGCCCACACTGACCACCTGACAGTCTGCATTGGCCACCTGAGAGCCTAATTAGGGAGCCACACGCGCATCCGTGAAACTCTCTGTACCCCTAGTGAGAGCCCGCACAGCCTACCTGAGACCCTGGAGACATCAGGCGGAGAACCCAGAGCAACAGAGTATGTTGCTTCATATTATTCTGCATCGCTGTAATATGTATTGCTGGGATTTGTAGTCCCCTATAGCTGATGCTGTTCTGCATTGCTGTATAATGGTATTGCTGGGAATTGTAGTTTTCTATAGCTTTTGGTAGTCATTATTGCTGGGATTTATAGTCCTCTATAGCTGATGGTATTCTGCATTGTTGTGTAATGTATTGCTTGAAATTGTAGTTCTCTATAGCCAATGCATTCTGCAATGCTGTAAAATGTATTTCTGAGTTAGTGGCTGAACTATCAGGGTCGCAGCAGTCATGCACACGCACAGCCCTGACGAGGCATCCCTCCACTACCAGTGTGCTTTACATTTCCTAAACCGATAAATACATTCACACTACTGTTACATGGATGGCAAAAGTGGCAGACGGGGCGGGGAGAAGGCGGGGGAAGAGGCAGAGCGGGAGGGGGGCCAAGTTGCTGCACCATGGGCCTCTGGGTTGTACTTGCCCCCTGGGCTAAAAGTTGCCAGCCAGCCCCTGCTATGGAGCAACCCTTGTGTGTGCTAGTAAGCTGTGTGTGTCTTCACAAACACACGGGTACAGAAATGCAAGACACTCCTCTTCTCTCTGTACCCTGCTCCTTCCTCTTCTCTTCACTAAGCTAGTAGATGGACAGCCCCTGGACTTGTACTGGTCAGAAAGTTCAGTAAAGTGAAGATGAGAGAGTCAGCTTTTCTGAAACATGATGACTGTAAGTGTTTGGGCAAAGATTTAAAGATATACTTTACTAGGTAATGTACAGTAGATTTGTTTGGTCGGGATTTATTGAAAACAGGTTTAAGAGTTTCATACTACTTTACATCCATTGCCCAGCAGTTAAAATAAAAAAGCAGATTATGTTGCAATACTCACCTACTCTCCAGCACTGCCCCCCACAGACTCACCGATTCTGTGTCCTGCTAGTCTTCTGGGTTGAATGACAGTTGGCATCATTCAACCCCCTTGGGGTGCATCATCACGTGAATGCTGCAGCAAACTATACTCATGTAACAGGAGACATAGTTCCACTTTTGCAGTTAAATTTGTGAAAATTATATGTTTGTTTTGTGTTCCCATTCACTCAGCATACTGAAAACTAATTAGGCTGATCCTTCAGCCTAATCACTATAGTCCGTACAGCGGCCGAGCAGCTGGCTCTGCCAAGTTGTAATGACAGATCAGTGTCCCTAAAAACCCTGGGGACGCTGATCTGTCATTAAATAATAACAACTAGGTGGAGGCGGTCGTGACGTCCTGGCCGGCTCCACCCAGTTGTTATTCATTGGCCTGGACTATATGAAAAAAGCCAATAGGAAACAGTTGGGCGCAGCTAGCTGTCACTGCTAGCTCTGCCCAATAGTTTTTTTTATTATTATTCTTTTTTCTTTTAAAAAAAAATCTTCAAATATTTCAACCTTTTTTTGGGACTATTTTCTATTCTGCTCGGTACCCCGGCGTCTCTGCGGCTTTCAGCTATTCAGTCACTGCCGTTCGGCCCCTATGTGAATAGGGGCGAATAGCAGCGAGTGAGCTCCTAGAGCTTCGGTTCAGCCGATCCAGATGTTAAATTGGCTGAGTCGAAGTCCTTCTGCACTTTGGCTTGTTCGGCTGATCGAAGTGCAGCCGAAGGTGTATAGTCGAACGTAGTTCGACTCACTTCGGCTGAGTTATTCACTCTGCCTTCGGCAGCTTTGTGAATAACCCCTAAGTCTTTAACCCTTTGTTAGGACAGACAGTGTCCACATCTAGTTTACAACTGATAATGAAATCTGCCAGTATAGTACAGACAGGGTTAATGAATTGCATTTGGCAAAATAACAATGGTATTAGATAGTGCTTGACCTATGGGATATTCCTGGGTGGTTCCTATTCCTAGGAAATTGGAAGGGTGTTGGATGCCAGTCTGGCAGGGCACAGGAACTGAACCAAATTAGCAGCTGGTAGGTGAATATAATGCCTCCAGGAGAGAAAAAGCAAACTTGTAGGCTGTAGGCTGGGGTAGGAGAGGTTGACATTTTGCTGTAGGACATGTGGAAGCTGATTTTTTTGCTGCATTGGCCTGAGCATGCATGTCTTCTTCATAATTGCTTTAAAAAAATCCGTATCTGACAGCTCATGCCTGTAAGTCTGACTATGGTCTGACGTCCTCGGTGTCTATGGCAAACTTAATGGCAGCTTTCTTTAAATTTTATTGGATACTGGGATACTTGTGCTTGAACTTTGTGCTACCGCCACAGCATTCCTTTTGGTTTTTCTGCCACAGATTACCCCAAAAAACAATAAAGATGCTTAGTGGCTGTTTATATAGTAACTATTTATGTAGTTAGTTCCTGCTGCTCTTCCTGCTCATGGTTATTGAGGCTTATGTTTGGGCACACCGCTGTTGGTAGCCCATCTCCTCTTTTCTTTTATAAAAGGGGAGAAAGTTGTGAAAGACATGCATTTTAGAGCCATGTTGTATAGAGAACAAAAGTTCGTTATGCAGAGGTGGGTTTTCTGACCTACTGATCTCTGGTTAAGTGAGCCAGAAAATTAATAAAGACAAAGCATTGCAGTCTGTAATTTTCAAAGACACTTCTCAGTTTTCAGCAAGAAATGTGACATTGCAGAGATATATGTCCATGACATTAGTGTATGGGCATTGAGATTTTCCACTCTTAACCAGCAGAAATAAAGACTGAAAACAAATATTTTTTCAGTTCACCGTTCATCCTTCTTTGTCTTCTAAGAGACTCCCTCATGAAAAAACAAACAGCTGCAGGTATAAAGTACCTAGAAGTGCATTCTCATACCTGCAGCAGTGTTGAATTTCTGGTTGTTCTAACAGACAAGTCTTTGGTACTTCCAGATAGGGCCCCAGCTTGCCCTTTCTGCCTCCTGCACAATCCTATTGGTCAGTTAAGAAGCACTTACACGGATAGGTCAAGAGGCATGTGTGGTGGGCAGGGACTAAGTGACAATCTTTGTCACTAGCCTGAATTGTCAAACCTTTGCCTGTCAAAATGTCTCAACACTCAGCCATTACAAAAGGGTTATAGTGACTGCTGCACATGCCTCTGGGTGTGTGCACTTTATACCTGCCTCAGTTCCAGACATCTGTGTGCACATACTCTTACACTGTTGGGGATTCAAGGACCTGGCACAGGGGAGGTTAGATTTTCGATTTTCATTCTGAAATGTTCCATGAATGATCTTTGTTGTTGGAGACCAACAATTCTTTTTACTGTAATCCCGAATTTTCTCGAAGGGTGAGGCTGGAAAACTTTTTTCGAATCGAACGAAAATCGATGTATAGTGGCATTTTTGTACGAAAATAAAAAGAACACTGCGCATACGAAAAGCCATTCTGTTGATATTGGTCTGTGCTTGATGGGCTATTTGAGCTAGAATCGAACAAAGGTTCTTGGCAGCAACAAACATTTCCGATCGAAAATCTTTAGGTGTATGGCCAGCCTAAGTGGGCCTAGAAGGATGATGTCTGCAGTAGACATCCACCTCTTAGTAATAACCAACTGCATTCACAAGCTTATATATAATTATTTAAGTTTTTAGTAGGGGTGACAAAACAGGGTGTATTGTTAGATAAAGCCATCAAACTATTAGCAGTAAATAAGTAGTATTTTTCCAGGGGACTGATAATGCTAGGCAGTTTAAAATTGTTTTAACATTTCTCAAGTTTCATTGGTAGCCATAGTTAGGTAAATATAAATGCTTTTTGCACAAATTATTTACAAAGGTCAATAGCATAGGTACACTTTGACATGTCTCTATAACTGCATGGAAGTCCACAATTAGCTTGTAAGATTCAATCTATTTTACCCAAGTCTTTTCACTTTTAAGTACCACAATTGACATCCTAAATATGCTTATTCATTCCCAACATGTTCATGCTCAACTGCACAGGAGACACGCACATAAAAAAAAGTTTTACACATCTGATTGAGCATGTGCCAGGTATAGAAAATCCATCCAGTTCTATTCTGCATCAGATTGATCAAAGCCACCATATTACCTCCTGAATGTTGAGCTAATGACTGACCTCCTTAATATCCACCAGATGAAGATGTTTTATCTCTTCAATGAGGTCTAATCTGTTTCTCATTAAAAAGGCTAAAAATAGCAAGAAAGGAATCTATCTATTCTCTTTCAAGAATATAACATTATGTATTTTCTGCCCTCAGTTGTGAAACCATTGTCTTATTAGAACCTGAGGCTGCTAAGAGGCCTAATGTAAGTGAACACCTACAGGGTTATTCACAAAAGGGTGAAGAGTTTGGAGAAGGCAGGAGAAGGGAACAGTCTAGGCCAAATAGCTGATTTGGAAAAATTCTCCAATTCAGCTTACTTTCCAGTTCAGCTATGTTGTCCTAGATTGTTCTCTTCTCCTGCCTTCTCCAAACTCTTCACCCTTTTGTGAATAATCTTGCTAGTCATGGAGTGACCACTCTCCTTCCAGTTAGTGATGACTCTTATGTTGTGTTGGTCAGGAAAGACAGGCTGTGCTGCAGTATTGTATGTAGTGAACAAGCTGTGGATCCCTGACTTATTCATCCCAGCTTCAAATGAGTAAGTTGACGACATGCAGGACAATCATAGCTCATACTGGTGCACTGTCTGTCCCTACAAAGAAGCACCGTAACGATTTTACAAACCTGCCCCCCCCCATATTTCCTGCAAACCTTTGCTAGACCTCAACAACAGTGTAGGGTTGGCTAGGGGGTTGTTGGGTAGCTTGTTGTGCACCTGCTTACATTGAACTCTGATAACACCAGTGACTTCCAATTTTTATTTTATATTACACATAGGCACATAGACAAAAAAAGCAACAACACCAAGAAGTAAAAAGTCCCAAAAATAATTTTTATCTGAAAAACAATGTACAATTATTATTATTGCACGTTTTTGTACAAGAAACCCTAATAAATATAAACAAAAGCTATACATAGACATTTTATATTATTATTAATAACAATAATAACATTATGCTGTATCTTTGCAAAACACACTTTGCACACAGAACATCATCTGAAAAAGTGGCTGTATCATGTGCATTTCTCTTGGGTAAAATAGGGAGGTAATTTCAGTGGTTTCAGGTGCAGCAGTTATGATTTTGCGGATAAATGTTTTCCTTTTTTGTCCATAAGATAGTGGATTAACTGTATAGTGATGCAACTGCACCTGGGTCCTGAGGCTGGGGAGGAGGTTTGGGGCATGAGGTCACATGACACATGGGGAGGCTTTCAGTGAATGATGCTCTTCTAGGACTGACATAAGCAAGGTTAATTTGAGCATTGCCAAATTGATAAAATGTGGAAGGTTCCCAGTATTGTTACACAGTGATTTTATTTTGAAACTTGTGATGATATCATCATAACTGATAACTTCCATTGTGCCCCAGCAACAAGTGTTATCAAAAGCTATGTTAAAAATAGCTATTGTTACCTATACTTACTTGTGCAGTACTGACCTGGGGCTTTATAACTTTCATCAGGGATATGAAAAACAGCCACATGGCCCTGGAATAGCTTTTGTATTTGCAAAATGTTCCATGAACACCAAAGTAAATGTCTAGCATGCCCAATGTCCCTGTAGCTGCTAAAGAACATATATGTGAGCACTATGGACAGTAGCGATCTCTGAAGGTGCCCATACACTGCACGATTCTCGTACGAGAATCGCGGGAAATCCGGCGATCGTACGATAATCGTGCAGTGTATGGAAGGCGTGCGACCGTTTCTAATGTACGGTCGCATGACTTTTGTATTTCGAGCATGTTGGAAAACCAGCCGAGAATCGTACGATTTTCGGCTGGTTTTTAACATGATCGCGAGATAACAGCCGAACGGGCCGGGGTGCGCACGCGCACACTGCCCGTTCAGCATTGCAGTCATCGGAAGCCCGCCCCTCAGGGGGGTGGGCTTGCGATGATCGCAGGTACGATCTGCCTGCCCAAGATGGGCAGATCATACGTTTCTTTAAGTACTTTACAACCCTCGCAAGACAAAAGTCTTGCAAGAGTTGTAAAGTGTATGAGCACCTTAACTCTAAGGAGTGGCCGTGTGATCTACACAGTTGACTTTCATGTTTTTTCCCCAGAAGGTCCAGGAGAAAATAATATTGCTGAACGGCTATCTTGCTAATTCTTCAATTGTTGGTTGAACAAGAAAGAAAATGTTCATGGCAGTGATTTAGAATCTGGATCCCCCCTATAGTATATAGGTGTATGTTCCACTGCCATCTATTTGGTGGGCCTATCTTCTAGATAGGGCTGTGTAATTTATTTCACTATGAGACCCAGGAACAAACTCTGTCTTTGACAATTTTAACCATGCTAAGGCTACCAATCCCCAAACTTTAATTTTGTATTACTTCACCATCAACATCTGACAACTTCAGTGAGGCATGATTAATTGAGGATTAAGGTCAGGCTCTATTAACCAGGTTGATTTGATGTAATATCAGTTGAAAAACCCTAATACAGGTGTTAACTGGTCTTCACCATTATGAAAAAGATTTTGGCATTTTCAAAAGTATTCCAATGGCTGCCTATAAGCACAGAACATTTTCACTTTGCAAGTAATACATTTTCTATTTTTAAACACCATAAAATATATCCTTAGTTATACTTTTCTAACGGCATCTTAATGAGCTTCTGGAGGGGATACCAGTTTTTTCCCTGCCCAATTCTTGCTGTTTCTAACAGCAGCCTTCAACAGTTGTATGTGTTCCAGATATTTATCACTGGAAAATCTTGGTCTAATTACAAGGGGATTTTAAGTGCTTAAAATAGTTGGCAAAG
Organism: Nanorana parkeri; assembly: GCF_000935625.1. Taxonomy (NCBI): domain Eukaryota; kingdom Metazoa; phylum Chordata; class Amphibia; order Anura; family Dicroglossidae; genus Nanorana; species Nanorana parkeri. Next base: position 957,689 of record NW_017306524.1, on the reverse strand, counting down.
AAAAATGGAGGACTTTGCAGTGTGTTAATTGGCACTTGCTCGGTTGAATTAGCTGTATGAAATAAAAATGTTTGATGGTGGAAACTTCAGAATTCCACAGTAAATATGAGTATCTATTTTTTTTATTTCAGTATGATGGCCAACATATGCAGATCCCTGTCAACACATAAATATGTGACTCAGCAACTATCATTTTGGATTATGGGTATTTAAGGTCTCTTTAATGATTATAAGGGGGTCACTAAGGCCATTCTCTGATACCAAACTGAAAGTTCAGACCTTGGAAGATATAATTAAAGTAGGAAGTTACTTTTATAAAGCTCCCAACATAAAAGCTGGAAAACATGTATTGGTTTATTTAATGCACACAGCAGTGCACTAAGTGCGGTAAGCCATATCAACCAATTAGAATTTACAGGGTTATTCACAAAAGGGTGAAGAGTTTGGAGAAGGCAGGATAAGTGAACAATCTAGGACAACATAGCTGAACTGGAAAGTGAGCTGAATTGGAGAATTTTTCCAAATCAGCTATGTTGTCCTAGATCAGGGGTGCACACAATTTTTGTGTTAATATCTACTTTTCAAATGACGAGCTACATGAGATCTACCAACGAAAAAAAAAACTCCCTCGCTCTCACTTTCCTGGCTGTCTCTCCTTGCTCTCTCTCCACCAGTATCCACCAGAAAGGTGTCAGGGAGCTTGGCTCAGCAGACTCCTCCTAATAGGTAATTATGTGTGCACAGCTAAATAAATATACCAAAATGGAATAAAGGGGCCACCACTCACACCCTTCGTGATCTACCAGCATCAGCTTTGAGAGCTACTGGTAGATCAGTCTACCTAATGGGCACCCCTGTCCTAGATTGTTCACTTCTCCTGCCTTCTCCAAACTCTTCACTCTTTTGTGAATAACCCTGTTAGTATTCTGATTCCCATAAAATAAAATCTGATCAGTATCTCTGTGTTTCTGTACTTTGAATAGCATGATTCATCACCAAAGCTTGTTGTAATGTCTTAGTAAAAAATGCTTGTATGTGGGACTAGGTGTATGGCCACATTAAATCAAGGGAGACTAATCAGTTTATTTATGGATGTGTTCACTTGCCATAGGAATGCCACTCTGCTTCTACCAATGGTATGGAGGTCATTATCTTAACAGCTCACAGTGTAGGTTTAGTGGACATGTCTTTGCTATCCCAGTGGCTTTAAAATGTATAAGTAACAAAGTGCTATCTATTGAGAACCCATTCTATGTATTCGTAAAATGTGCCAGACCCACTAAAATAACTTTATTTGGATTTGCACATTTCTGTTTGTTATGTTATTTTCAAGCGACATATTATCATAAAGTGCCTGTAAAGACAGAGGTGGCTACCATTTGCCAGTTAAATGCATTAGGCCGGAAGTCACCATTTTCTTACATCTATTAGGGAAATATAATTAAACAAGCTTTAGAACATCATATGTCATTGCAATATACAACATGCCCGTCACCCTTGCCATCATAAAGATTAAGGAGCAGTATTCACATCTGTGCGAGAAACAGGCTCACAAGTCAGCAATGCTGTTTTTATAATTGCGACTGTTCATATAACATAGTCTTATATTTGGTGTTGTAGAATCCAGGAGGTTATTGGTCCCAGCTCTCTTTTCCTGTAGTGTGCGTCAGTGTGCAATGATTTGTATTCCATAGTGCGTATGGCAGAAACAGCACAATTAAAAAGTAGATTGAAACATAACACAAATTAAAAATACATGTACATCCAAAAATGTCCATCTTATTTCCACCCAGAATTTTAGTGTCCCAGCAAATCCCTTTGTTCCTATGTTGCTTCAATACCCTTTTCTAGGCTGCACAATCCTCACTGTCCATGGTACAACCACAAGGATTTGTGCTCCATGTCCTTGGCTTACAAATAAACTCCATTCCCAAGTGCGGAGCATCTGAAACATGCCAGTCAGCTATTCACGGTATTTTGTCTCCCAGCAGAAATGGAGGACATCTTTGTCAAGTCCTTTCTTAAGGGCCAGACAGAACAAAAATAAATATGTTCACAGGATCATCACAAGCCTGTGAAACAGCTCTTTTGTTTTCTGCATCTCCTTGCTTAACTAAAGCAAAGTTAGGATTCCAAATGGGTCATCAGGTCTTCTGAATGAGTCGTCAGGCTTTTCTACAAGTCCCGCAGCAGCGATATTTGAACTGTGCAAGCTGACAAAGTTTTAGCTGTTTCACTTTTTCACAGTACCGTGTCGTATCTCTGCAGTCAACTGTAAGCGTGAAAAGAAAAAACAGAACATGTCACATGAGGTCAGATGTGTGTGTTCGGAAAAACATTTCAGTCTCAAAATTATTTCAGAAAAATATGTGATATTGTTACATCTGGTGGCAGTATGTATTTTTGATGATTCTGAATCTTTGGCAGTAGTTCATAAATTTGAAACTTCATCAGGAAAATAGATTTATGTATTTAAAAACTACTCATATGAGGTTTGCTTAAAGTGATACTGTTGGCCGGATGATGAAAAACAGGATTTTTGTACTCGCTGTAAAACCCTTTTCTTCTAATTCCTTGAGGGACTAAGGATTAATTCAGGTATGCTGCTGCCTAAAGGAGGATTTGAACACTGGCAAACAAAAAACAGCGAGCAGCCTGGTTTAACCCCTCCCATTTCCAGCATGCCTCTGTTTTGTTACAAAAATGTGCTGAGAGCAAGACCATAAAACACAGAGGGGTGGGACTCTCCCTCAATAACACAGAGGGGTGGGAGGGGTCCCTCAATAAACTCAAAGAAGTTTATTAAGTATGATGAGTTTACAAATGCGGTTTCCTTTTTTGCTTTTTGATGGACATAGAATTCATGGATATTTGGGATTTCCAAAAGCAATCCTGCTGAATATTGGGCAATGCAGTAAATTAAAGACTAACAAGCCCAACTAAAAACAAAATGGGGACTGCCTGCAGCTCAAAGTGCAGCCTGTGTCACCTTATATCCAAAGAGGATTTGGAAAAGCTTTGAACATCCACCTGGCAAAACTTAACACCAACTTGTCCCTGTGTAAGACCATAAAGGGTTCATTACAGGACAAGGCCACCATTTTAGACAAATGCCTTGCAGAGGTGATGGCAACAAGGAAAACAACCCTGTAAATCAACATGGAAAGGGCAATATTTAGAGGGAGGTCTTTGAAGTGCAGAGAGAACCAAATTCAAATCCCATGGAGAAAGAGGTGAGCACACTGGGGAAGCCACTTGAGAAACACTCATATAAAGGGTCTTAATCAAAGAATGGTAGGCTAATGGTCTTTGGATCAATATTGCAAATGCTGAGATCTGACCTTAATAGTACCAATTGTTGATTTAAACCAGATTGTAAAAATGTCAGGATTTATCGCACAAAGTATATTCTGGGATGAACATTTATTTCCTTGCACCAGGCGAAGTATGCTTTTTATGTCTGAGTAAGAGGCTGCCCCAGTCATGCAAGACCTGGTCTTCAGCATCCATTCTGTAAAAGCATGCAACCAAGATGGTAAACTGGTCCTTGGGACAGAAGATCAGGTCAATCTGGAAAAGCCCACAGTAGTCTGATCAGGTTGGGGTACACTGCTGCTTGGGCCAGTCAAGAGCTATGAATACCACTAGAATACCCTCCATTTAAATCCTGTGGAGCATACAAGGAAGGAATTTAAGAGGAGGAAAGGCATAGATCAGTATGTACCGATTCCACGGAGTAACCAGAGCATTCATAGCTTCTACCAGAGGATCTCTGCACCTGGAGATAAACCTGTCTGGTTTGTTGTTGAATCTGGAGGCCAAGAGATTCAAATCCGGTGTCCCCCTCCTGTGGCAAAGATTCTGGAACACTTCCAGGTCTAGGGACCCCTCCCCTTTGTCTAGGTGTTGGCGGCTGAGGAAGTCTGTCTGCCAATTGTCCACCCCTAGGATGTAAATGGCAGACAAAGCTGGAATGTGAAGTCCTACCCAGCACAGAATCCTTTCTAGATTCTGGAGTGAAACTAGGCAAATGGGACCATCAGCCCTATGACTCTCATGCAAAAACGAAGAACAAGAGTCTGAGTCTGGGAACATTCTGGGAACAGAGAGTCAAAGTTTGTCTTTTGGAAGAAAGCTCTGGCCTGAGCTGCATCCAGGATCAGACCCAGATACTCATAAATCAGCTTCTACGCATACTTCTGAAGGTTCAAGATCAACCCAAACCTTTTCAAGATTTGAACCATCCACATTATAGGTCATATGCTCTACCAATTGTTCCCTCAACAGGAGAAGAAAATCTCCTTGGCGAAGGTAGGTTATGACAGACCTGGGGGATTCCATATGGAGTTTTTGAGGGCCTTGAATTCCAAGATGGGGTGAATGCCTCCTTTTGGTTTTGAAACTGTGAAAAAGTTGAAATACAATTCATAAAATGGTTCCAAAACAGTGAGTAGCATGATAACTTCTTGTTCCAGAAGATGAAGGTCTGCTAATCTGAGCAGTGACCCCAGAGGGTAAAATACATAAAGCGAGGATGGGAATAGAAGCACAATTCCAGCTTGTAGCCTGTCGAAATCACCTCCCATACTCAAGCATCTAAGATGCTGTCTTTGCCAAGGCCCACAAATGCTAACAGACTTCCCTTTGCTTTGGAAAGTGGGGCACACCTTCTTGTTGAAGAGGAGTTGTCTGCTGGTTTAGGTGATTCTGGGGCCCAGGTTTTATGGTGAAAATGGGCCCCTGGTTTAAGTTTTGCCTTAGAAGCTGAAGTAACAAAAGAAAATCTTTGCTTCAAAAGAGAGGTGTTTCTTCTTAGCTTAAAGCCTAGGCTTATTTTGCTAGGCTAGATGATTACTCTTACCTCCTGTAAAATCCGTGAAGAGGGTGTCCAAAGCAGCTCCAAAGAGATGTTCAACGTTGAAAGACATGTGCAGCAAAGGTTTTACATGCCTACTCTGGAGAACAACATTTTAACTAGAGTTCTCTGATGTTCACTGATAGGAAACACATACTGAAAATAAGATGGGAGACATTCACTTGTCCATTTACACAGTAGTGCAGGGCTTTTGGCATGAACTGTAAATGCTCCACAAAAAAAGGTTAGCATGGAATAAGATTGCCCTATGGTTTGACAGGCTAACATCACAGCAATGGCATATTGCAGTGCGGTGTCTGCCAGCGAAAACAAGGTTTTAGACAGTGGCTTCAGACATTTGTCTATTGGATCCCTAAATAATGGTGCATTTTCTACAGGAATGGTCAGAGCTTTATTAAAACAGGACCATGCTGGATTAGTCCGCTTCTTAATAAAGGCCTCCTCAAATGTGTATTGAACCTCAGAACATTTGGGAGGTGTAAACAGTTGATCGAGGTCCCAGGCTATAGGTGCTAGGTCCTTGAGAGAGAACTTTGCAGGCTGCTCCCAAATTGTTAGTGGACTGAGAGCTGGAGAAAATAAAATCAATGGGACTCTTCCTCCTATGTTTGTGATCCAACATGTTGCATGGCAAGGACCTTGGGCATGTATGAACCTACTGCTAACAGAAGGAAAGGTTAAAAAGGCTGGGAACTTTTTTTGCTTGCCACTGTCAAATTCCTCCTGTACGTGGCAGTATAACCCAAATGTCAATTAATTCTGCATTAACGATCCACATTGGTGTGAATGCACCCTTAAAGCAGAACTACATTTTCAAAATAAAAAAAGCCTGTAGGTAGAGGTTCTTTCCTTTTCCCCATAGCAATTTCTAATTTTCTGTGCACACTCTCTGCAGTGCATGCACACTGCGGTATACACTTCTGACTCAGTTCCGACATCTGTAAGATGCTGAGACTGGAGCCAGGGACAATTTAACTCCTGTGCACATTGTTACATCATCAGTGGCCACCGAATGGTCAAATAAGATGACAGGGGACCCAGAGGAAACAGAGAGGGAGTTGTCAGCTGCAGGGGATGGAGCGGCAACTGACACCCTGGATAAAAGGTAAATGTACCATATGTGCATACTTGCACATAATGGCAAGAGCCCAATCTCCACAGTGGACATTGGTTCCACTTTAAGTACTTTTGAGTCACAGACTCAGAACAAGCATTCTGTAACTGGGTGCCAGAATTCCTTATCTTTGTACTTGTTTTGGGTCGGCAACTCAGAAAGCACTGAAGTCAAAGCTTTAGAAAGACAGCCAGGAAACATGCATCCTCAAAAGGAAAATACAGCAATGGCAGCCTCCATAATTATAGAGCCGAAGACAGGGGAATCTGATATAACATTAACCTTTTGATATATGTTAATGCTCTCGCTAATATACAATAAGTATGACACATGGACATTATGGTGTTTTATGCTTGGATTCATTTTCCTTTCATGAATTATTGACAGAAATAACTCAAGTTAGTTAAATGCAGAGAAAAAAATTAACCCTTGCAGTGGGGCTACCCACTTCCTGCCTCCTGTCAGGCAACACATCATAGTGATGGGTCAAAAGGAATGTGACACAAATGCAGTGGGGCTAACCGCCACTGCAAGGGTTAACTGTTCATTTTAATTTTGACCCATCACTATAATGGGCTGCCTCACTGGCCAATGTGCAGGAGGCAGGAAGGGGAGGGCAAGCTTCTACAACACCAGGAAGTGCAGAGCTTTGCTAGCTTGTAAAAATGGCCAGGAATTAGAGTGTGATGCCCGGGTTTGTAGGCTGCTGTAGGTGTGTAGATGTGTAGACACATGTGTAGGTGCCTGTACATTACATCTGAATGGAATTTGTGTTTTTGTGACAGATTTGACTCAAGTGAATTGGGGAATAATTAGGTCACTACTTGCCTAAAAGGGATGGCTAAGCAGAATTACAAATCTTGACCATTACAAAAGTGTGTGTTTCAGCAGTATGGTTATCTGTTTTTTTGGAGTTCAGCTCACAAGAGAGGACACATTATATGACCAAAAGCTTGTGGATACCAGACCTATTTATTTGACATCCCATGGACATAAATTTGGCGCTCCCCCTTACGGCTTTAACAGCTTTCACTCTTTTTGGAAGGCTTTCTACAAGATTTTTAAGTGCGTCTGTGGGGATGTGCTGCCATCCAGTCAAAAGAGCATTTGTGAGGTCAGGTACTGAAGATGAACGAAAATACCTGGCTCGCAATCATCAGTTCAATTAATCCCAAAGGTATTCAGTTAGGTTGAGGTCAGGGCTACGTGGAGAACACTTGAGTTCCGCCACACCAAACTCATCAAACCATGTCTTGGCACAGTCATGAAGGAACAGAAAAGGGTCTTCACCTGTCACAGGTATAGAAGTGCACAATTGTCTCAAATGTCTTTGTATGCTGCAACATTAACAGTATTTTTCACTGGAAACACCTTTACACAATAATTTGGAGGGGTATCCACATACTTTTGCCCATATAGTGTATGTGTAAACTGCTAATACACTTTGGCATTTCTGTAAGTACATGTTTTAGCAAAAAATCTTGGTACAGATAAAGCATAACTGCTGTCCATTGTAAATAAATATTTTATATACAGCAACATTACACTTGTAAAGGTGCGATTTTGGTGGGATGTGAAAATGCAACTGCATTTTACACACTCTCCCAAATCGCAGGCAAATGCATAGAAAGTCTTAGTTTCACCAGAACAGTAATCAATTGTACAGTTTTAAGCATAACTTCCCTTCCTAAAGGTTTTGCAACATACTGTACAAACAGTTATAGTGATGTTTGACCAGCGATTTGGGGAATGGTAATATTTAAACCCACCTACATCGTACCTTAGTAAATCCAGCCCTTACAGCCCATACCGTTCTCACATGGTGCCATGTTACAGCGCTGCCAATTTGAAGGTCGGGGTCTCCAGGTACACATGTGATCTTGTACTGCTCTGCCAGTTCTGTGATGAACACACTCAACACGTCTAGACTGAAAACCATAATTGCCACAAGTGGCTGTGCAGAGGGTCCAAGGTGAAACTCTCCAGTGTACGCTGCAGAGGTCTGTCCGGCAGTTCTGTGTGTTGCCCGGCCTGGTTAACAGAAACATACAGCACTGTGATAACAAATTCAGACTTTAAAAAACATTCAATGGATATTCAAGTATTTACATGCTCTTAATAAACAGAAAATGAGCTTTTAAAAAACCCTCAATGACTTCTGTAGCTGAAACCACCATGGAGAAATTCATCCTCAAGTTTCACGGAAGAACAACTAAAGTAATTTAAGTCATACTGTGAGAAGCTCAGCTCACCATGCTTTCCCTTCCAGAGCACTTTGATTAGAAGGAAGGCTGTTATGACACGTCTGGGAAAGGGAGCAGGGTGAATTGAGCTGGCTTACACAATTACTTAAGAATAGTGTTTTCAGTTCACAAATTGAAAAATCTATTTTTGAGCTGTTTTCTTCGCCAGGCATTAATTGCATTAACACACATTCAGTAGCATTTACCACAACCATTATAATAATAAATATGTTTTAGGTATGTTAACTGTAAAAGAAACTGAAGTGGTGATAAAATACCAATTTGTCAGAAAATATGGTTTTCACGGGTTACGTGCTCCTTGCTCATTTCATAAGGACATCCCTAAACAATATTTATTTTTCATCTATTGAACAATTTTTATCATGAGAAAAAAAATGATGTATAAAAATAACAACAATATCTGCTAGTTATTACCATCGCTCTAAACATAGTTGAAAAATATGCTTATATAATACTTGTTATGGAGACATGAGACAGACAAAATACCAGTAGGGTACGATTATTTGAGTAACAGAAACTGAGAGCACACAGATATAGATGTTTCCAATGGTGCACTTGGTGCATTTGGTGAAGGAACAAGTAATATTCATCACTATTGCTATATTTGGACATCTTTCGCAGATTTATGAAGATTTAAAGACTTTACACCTGATTGATTTTTTTCACTGACATTTGTTTGAGTCACAATTTTTTTATTTTTTATTTTTTACTCTTTATATCTGATCATTGTTGTAGCTCGGCACATTTAGTTATTCATTTTTCACGTATGCACACTCACAGTGGGTGTACATTCCAGTGCCTTGTAGCTGTTAGCTTGCTTATTGGCGCAGTTCATTTTCTATATTTTATTATATGTTTCCAAACAAGCTGGCTACATATAGCTGAGGGTCAAACTCTCCTCAGAAGTAATCTGATCTACATCTGTGGTGCTCAGTGTCCACCCTGCAAGTTGCAAATTCTGATAAGAACAACTCACATAACTTGCAAAAAAATGGGAGGGAGGGGATCCCTCTGTGTATAACACAAAATAGAGATGAAAATACAAAATGGAACCCAGGAACCTAAATTTCCATCACATAATGCCATCGACAACACCAGCAGTGCTATAATGCCATGAGGGCTGAAGGCTATAGAAAGAATTACAGATAAACAGGAGGCATCTTCTGTGGACCCCCATGATGTATGTTACATAGAGAGGCTGGAGAAGTGGGCTGATATTGCAAATAGTAGACAGTTTACTGGCGGATCGGAGCGGGGAGGGGGGAATCCAGCCGTGACAGGATCGAGAGGTGAGCGAACGCCGTTATGTGTTCGCTCACCTCCCGATCTACTGAGCCGACCTGTGACAGTCTCATTGTCACAGGTCGGCTAGAACTATGAGGTGAGTGAAAAGCACTCACCTCATAGTTCTCCTTTTATGGCATAAAATACTAGGGTTGCCGCCTGTCCCGGATTCACCTGGACCGTCCGGATTTTAAATCCTTTATGAGCTGTGTCTGGATTTCGACTGGCCTGAAACCCGGAAACAGCACACACAGGACTTAAAACCCAGACTGTCCAGGACAGGTGGCAACCCTATAAAATACACATGTGCATTTATTATGTATTGTTCTAGGTCAGTGTTCTGCCAAGTTGTGAAGGAAGGATAAGGATGCCTGTCTTAAAAAAACAGGTTAGTAATGGTTAGCTCCCATATTCTATACTTTATAGGTTCCTGTGAATGTTTGCCTGTGATTTATTTTACAACATCAGAAGTGTAGGATGCATTTCTTTTGATAAACTCTAGAATATGGAACACAAAAATGCATAGAGAGAGAGGAAGGGAGCGAAAGCAAAAGGAATATAGTAGTATGCTATGTTTACAGGATTATGGAAAAAAAAGCAACAGAGCACTGGAGGTCCAAATTACCCTTATTGGCCATGTGGCCTTAAGAGCTTAAAGTCTGATTGCTAGGAATCTCATAGTATCTTTGCATCTTCCTGAGATGAAATTGAGCATGGTTATCCTATTCTGAGTTAATTTGAAGGTCAATTTAAAACAGATACACTAAAAAGCATGAAAACCATACACATATGTATAGCACATAGTATAATAGTGTATGTTTAGGGTGCATTTTATGGATACCACAGTACACACAATGTGTAAATATTTCCACCTTACTAAATAGTTTGCAGTGTCTTTTTAAAGACCAAAAATATAAATTTCTATTCAAGCATATTTCTAATATTAATTATGGTGACCCAACTTGATCATGTTAGCAATGTATTTAAATTTCCTAAATAGTAGAGTGCAGTGTGCCACAGGCCCCAACATATACTGTATACCGGTACACACAGGAATAGGCAAGTCTCTTAGCCTTGTTTCCACACTCCAGGTATGTTTTTTAGCTGCAAGACTTGTATAAAGACCACTTTTGACCAGACTTCTCTGGGCTGTAAGTGGGTATACCAGTGTCCCTGGTTCTGCCAGATGTGAGCCGGTAGTGCCACTGGACAGCTTCTGATTGTGAAGGGACGTCAGCATGGTGTGTCTTTTGTCTGCTGAACCAAGTTTCTTTGGCTGACCACTGTGTTTTTGATCCTGATTGCTGCCTGTTTTTTATGTTTTGTTTTTTGAAAAAACAGCTTTGAAAGCACATCTGGAAGCACATGTCTTCCTTTAAAGTTCTGAGTGTTAGAGATCACGTTAATGCAGTAAGACCACCCTGTATCATATTGCTGTGCTCATTCTTGCCATTGTGTAAGTTTTTTTCAGCAACTTAAAAATGGCTTTACCTCACCCAGTTGTATTCCTCCTACACATCTGATTCTGTTTGATTTAATGGTTGTATTGTAACCTACATGTTATCTTCTTGCTCATTAGCACCTGTTTTGTATAATTGCTTCATCATGCACTAGGCCATATGCCCGGAAATCCCTAAATTTGTGCAAGTGAAGTATATCTTTGAGAAATAATGCTGTTGTAAAGCCAAAGAGTAGACACACTAAATAACTAAATATGGATTTTATTTTTTTACATTTTTTTTTCTTTATTTCATTATTTTTTAAAAAACATAAACATCCTCACTTTCCATAGGCTACTTCTGCCGTCAGTCAAACTGTTGGGTGGAGAGGAGGGGGGCCTGGCCTGCCGCAGGGCTGTGTGTGTTTATGCACGCATACAGCCACTTGCGGTCACGGCCGGCAACGAACAAGCACTGGTGCCTCCACAGCTGTAGCTTAGCTGCTGGTGGCACCTCTGCAGGGGGCACTGGGAAGACAGCCTCCCTAAAGCTTTAATATCATTTTAAAACAATTAAGGTCATTCATGGAAAAACTACCGTATATGAAATCTTTTATTTACAAGGGAGAGGACACCTGCTCTGTTGGCAAAAAGCTAAACAAAACACTTTCTGTAGCTGCTTCACAGACCTGCATAAGCATTTGATCACATATAAAAATATGATGTATAAGTGGTATTTTATTACCTTGGCAGAGTCTGACATTGTTCTGGAGATACAGTTGTTCCTTCCCGGGTTTGACAGTACACTTGTCTATGCTGTACAGCTGTGCGTAGTCCTACGCATGGCCCATGACACTGAACAAAGATATACAAAGCCTCATTAGATAACAGTGTATATTTAAAGACATTAAACTGCACCTGCAGTCTTGGATAAAACAATAGGCCCTTTCGTATGTAGCTGTTATACAGAGGTTTCATTGCAGAAGACTTTGGTACTATTTCCAAAAACACTAAACAGTGGCGGAACTACCGCCATAGTGACCCAGGCGGCCCGGGGCACAGGGGGGCCAGGTCAGCTGAGCCCGGTCTCTTTAAAGTTCTATATTTACAGTAAATGCATATTTTAAGTTATCACAGCAATGTTACTTTTAAAGTCATCTCTTTCTTGATTTTCTTATTTAAAAAAAAAATACAGAGATTTATATATTAGTCATATAAGAGGGTGGCTCCATGCAAAGGCTCCATGGCTCAGTGCCATTACTGCATCTCTATCTTAACAACTGGTAAGATATCAGCACACACAGGAATGCATTGTTTGACTGAGTCAAAGCACAACTATTGTGTAGCACTACGACACAAGAAGCAGAGCCTGAGTTTGAAATAAACAAATATGGCTGCACCAGTGTAAATATGTAATCACAAATAATAAACCGATACCAGCTTTTTACAAAAAATATAGGAAGGAATTTATCAAAATTGGTGCAGACAAAATCTGGAGTAGCTGTGCATAGTAACCAATCAGCTTATCTCTTTAGTTCAGTTAAGCTTTCAAAATGAAAGATAGAAGCAGATTGGTTACTATGGGCAACTGCTCCAGGTCTTGTCTGCTCCAGTGTTGATACATTCCCCTCATAGTATATCTGAAGCTAAAGGATTTTTGGATAGACTAGGGAATGGTTAAAACCCCTCTCATGTTTAATTTTTGCCATCTGTATGCTATTAGGGAGATTTGCCTTCACTGTCCTGTTGACACAACAAAAAGACGAGAGGAAATCTCCACAAGTAGAAGGAAATTCCCTTTGAGACAACTGTCACTGGAACAAATGTCCCCATTGTAGGATCTCTCCTCTTCTTCTGTTCTAGCTTAACATTTTGGGTTTTCCCTCACTTTCAGTTCCAGTGATAGTAGTCACCATGACAAATATATGGTAACAAAAGCTGACAAGGGTTCTAACCCCTCACCACTCTACCAAAAATAAAAAGTTTTCACTTTAAATACGCTTTAAAATATTTTGGTATGAATATTTATTTTAGGCTCATCTCTTTTTGTATATCTAAAGGATGCATTAAAAAGACTGTACATTCCCTTGCAGCAGTGTTTCTCCAATCTGTACTGTGAATGTGTATGATGCAACTAACTAGGAATGTAACCCAGAGGTCTGCTCCTGTCCATTCAATGATTGTGATAATTCCCCAGCTAATATCCCAATCCAATATCAAGACTGTTTTGTGGAGTGAACTGAGTTTAAGTGAAATAAAATTAGAAAAATATGTGTTAGTACCAGTAGCATGTTTTATGTATTTTATATTAAAAGCCAAAATTATAATATCAGGAGATACGACTGAGTATTTTTTCATTTTTAGAAGTTCCTGTTGAGTATCAGGCAACTGCTTATAAGAGTATTCACCTTAGAGATACAGAGCAAACTTTTACAGGGTTATTCACAAAAGGGTGAAGAGTTTGGAGAAGGCAGGAGAAATTTCAAATCTAGGACAACATAGCTGATCTGGAAAAATTCTCCAATTCAGCTCACTTTCCAGTTCAGCTATGTTGTCCTTGATTGTCCACTTCTCTTGCCTCTCCCAACTCTTTTGTGAATAGCTCTGCCCATATACTGAGTTATCCTCAGTGGTGTATTCTGGTTTGGGGCTGCCCTAGGCAAGGCAAAACTCGGGCGCCCCCCCCCACTAAATTTCCCCCCCCTTCCTGTTTAATAAATTTTGCATAACCTGTCAGATGCTGGATACAGTGCACACGCTGTATCCAGCTTTTGACATTAACGTAGCAGGAAGCTGTGGTCTCATGGTCTCAGGGGGGCTGTGCAAGATCTGTGGTGGGCTCTGCAGGGTCTTAGGGGGGCTTTGCAGGATCTGTGGTGAGCTCTGCGAAGTCTATAGTGGGCAGAGCCCCCTACATATCCTGCAAAGCCCCCCACAGATCCTGCAGAGACCCCCTAAAACCCTGCAGTCTGCCGGATCTCACGGGGGTTGTGCAGGATCTGTGATGGGCTTTGCAGGCTGCAGAGCCCCCTATGGATCCTGCAAAGCCCACCACAGATCCTGCAAAACCCCCCTGAGACCCGGCAAAGCTCCCCAAAGATACTGCAGAGACCCCCTGAGACCCTGCAGTCTGCCGTATCTCAGGGGGGCTGTGCAGGCTGCAAAGCCCCCTACGGATCTTGCAAAGCCCCCCACAGATCCTGAAAAGCCCCCCACAGATCCTGAAAAGCCCCCCACAGATCCTGCAGTCTGCAGGATCTCAAGGGGCTGGGCAGGATTTGTGGTGGGCTGTGCAGAATCTATGCTGGGCCCTCCCAGCACAGTCGTCCTCCTACCTGGCATGGGAAACCCAGCCTCCTCCGCTGCCTCAGCGTCCAATCGTCGTAGCTTCGCCGCCCGACTAAAGCCTCGGCGACGCCTTCCGCTTCCACCAGTGGAGTCTCCTCCATTGCAGTCTTCGGCCTCGCCTCCTCCGTCTTCACCCCGCCTCCTCCGTCTTCACCCGCCTCTTCCATCTACGTCCACATCTCCTCTGTCTCCGCCCCCTGCCTGTTGCCGCTCCGCCCCTCGTCTCCTCCTGCTCCGCCGCCCGCTGCTTCTTCCCCGTTCACATTAGGCAGCCAGGCTGCCGGTTTCTGTGCAACCCGTCTGCCTAAATGTTTTTTGGGGGCGGCATTTTTGCCGCCTCCCTGGAATCTGCCGCCCAAGGCAAACGCCTTGTTTGCCTCGTGGCAGATATGCCCCTGGTTATCCTGCATTAAAAAAGAGGTAATTGTATAATTGTAATATCTTTGCAAGACCAAACAACTAACATTTGCACATAACACATATAGGATTATTCAAAAAAGGGTGAAGAGTTTGTAAAAGTTAACAATATAGGCCAGAATGGCTGATTTTAAAAAATTCACCAATTCAGCTCACTTTCCAGTCCAGCTATTTTGTCCTAGATTGTTCACTTCTCCTGCCTTCCCCAAACTCTGCACCCTTTTGTGAATAACCCTGATAAATATCAAGCAGCCCTTATATCATGCCACCCCCATCAGAATATAATTGTATAATATGAACTCAGACATCCCAACCTGCAAAACCTTATTTCAGGGAGGTGCCCTTCTCATTTCAGGGAGGTGCCCTTCTCATTTCAGGGAGGTACCTTCTCTGTTTTTTTTTTTATTTTGACAGCGGCCGTCGGCCACCGTCAGAATAAAAAAAACCTAAATAGCAGGGGAATGAATAGCTAGGCTGCTATTGGTTATTTCAAATTGCAATAGCCAATAGCAGGCTCGCTCTTGTACCCACCCACTGCTGCTGTCAATCAGCAGAGGAGCATCTCAGGTCCACCTCTGCTGATTTACAGCAGCAGCATATAATGTTAATAATCACAAGAAAATACAAATAAAATAAAAACATTAATTAATAATAACATAAAAAAATAATATAATAACAATAAAATGCTATGATATCTACTAAATATATATAAATAAATAGATGGAAAATGTTGTGCTTCAAAAATTGAGGAGCTCTGGTCTATTTCCTGAGTGTGCTTTACTCTCCTACTCTCCTCCTATGATAATAGCTAATGGCAAAATCAATTTGGCACCCTGAAGTCCTAATGTTTTTTTAAACCAATGTGGTGGTTCAGGGTTAGGTCGCTTTCAATGGTCCATTTCCACTCAAGTTGCTATAGTTAGCACTGAAACTGTACCTTCATAAAAATAAATGGTCTCATTAAAAGGTCCTCACCTGCCCCCATGAAGATGTGGTCCACTCCACACACAGCTGTCTACTACAACTTTGACTGTCAACAGGACGTTTTGCATACAAGGTGCAGATATCATTTGACACTGGTATAGAGAGCCCTGTTCCTGTTAGCTTTTGGCAAGTCACTCGGCGGGTCTGTGCTCCTCCTCCACAGCTCTGTGAACATGCTGACCAGGAGGTTACCATCCATCTAAATGAAAGAAGCAAAAACAAGGTTCAGAGGAACTTCTATTATAATTATTATAATTAAAGATAATATTTTTTTATTTTAAACAAATATTAAAGCCATGTGACCAGTTTACAGATACAAATACAGTTCATTGTTAATTTCAAGCTTTTACTCAGTTTGGCAATTTAAGGATACTTTAGGGTAAACAATTCCTAATTTAGGACATACAATTGCATATGGCTTCACAGCTGGAAAAGGAGATATGTAACTCCAATGACAGGACACTGCCTCCTGGTTTTTCTTGTAGCTGATAAGCAAGCCTGGTGACTACCTGACAGCCCTGGGAAACCCCAATGTGGGATATAATATAAAAAAAAAGTGTTTGGGTAGACAAAAAATGCTTTGGTTTAACAATCTGCAGAGATTTACACAACAAGGTGAAAATTTTCTTGTGCTGATTACCTGGCAATGGCAACATGAATTTAAAAGTGCTGTATTTTATTTTTCATATATTTATATATTTATTTATTTTATGAATTCAATTTTTATTTTTTCATGTCATTTATATTTTTCTCAACATTACATGATGACCAACCTGACCAGCAAAATGACAATGGAAGCGTTGGGACAAGCTATAACACTGCCAGAGGTGCTTAAAGCAGACTATGCACGGTTTGCTTATAATGTCTGGGCCCCCTTCCCCCTGTAAAATGTGCCTGCTGATAGCATGTTCAAAATGTACCTCAAAAGTTCAAAAAGTAGAGTTACATTATAGTTAGATTACCGTATTTTTCTGTGTATAAGACGCTACTTTTTCATTAAAATGTTTACCTAAAAATAGAGGGGCATCTTATACACGGGGGCCGAGATGAGAACCGAGGTTCCAAAAGTGCCGATACCACTGCAAACTACCGTAGCCTCACGAGTGAAACGGATTGCAGAGACAAGCATAAGTTTTTCTCCAATCATAAATCTTTTGTACCTGAGGTCAGCTTTCTCCCCAGCAACAGCTGACGTCAGTTACAAAAGATTTATGATTGGAGGAAAACTGTTATCTTGTCTCTGTAATCCGATCATAAATCTTTTGTACCTGACGTCAGCCGGTCCTCGGGAGAGCGTGTAGCCAGTGCCCGGAGCTGTAATGTCGGAGCATGATGTGATTGAGGTAAGTGTAATGCATTATACCATTTAAAATATTAATTTCGGAAATTTTGGGTAAGAAAAGTTGGGGGCGTCTTATACATAGGGGCGTCTTATAGACGGAAAAATACGGTATATACTTACCTTACCCCCCATCTTCTGCATTGCTGGGCATGACTTCACTATCCTTCCAGGGATATTGCAGCCCATTGCAAAAACAACATGTGAGATTTGGGCTGCTCTGTATCCCCCAGGATCTTGATAAAAGGAGCATGACAACACCCCTGCCTAGGTGCTGTGAGCGGAAGACTGGGGGCAAGGTAAGTGAATAATAAAAAATGTTTCTTTATAGGTACATTTTTGGATATACTAGCCTATTATTTTTAAAGAGGAGGGGGACAGAATATGGTAAGGGGAGCTTGCATTTTACTACAAGGTCCGTTTTACGCAGTTGCAGTAAAAAAATTGAAGCGTAACCATTCAAAACATCTTGGCAAAGTTATAGTTTGTTTTAATCCCTGTCATTGTTATACACAGTATAATAAATAATCTGAAATACAAAAAAAAGAATGAATGTACTGAAACCTATCTTTATAAGTATTAACAGTTTTAAAAATAAAATATTTTAGTGATAGTGGTCCTTGAAGAGAAAAATACTGCCCTCAATGGACTGAGCATCATTCCATGATTTTAGAGCTAACACCCTATAGCTGCACAGCTGTAGCAACTACAGTTGAAAAGTGCATAGAGGAGGAATGTACATTTTGACAGATCTACAAATACAGCTTGGAACTGGAGGGAAAATGCAAACGTAGAATACTCACTGAAGAGTTTTGCCCTGTTCAATCCCAGAGGCTACTTTCTTTCTTTTATATAATTAGCCACAATGCTTCCTCCATAGAGTTTGTGTATTTCCAGCCAAGACCATTGTTCAGGTTGAAATGAACAGAGGATGTAAAATACTTTTTGAGACCATGTCATTTTCCCATACATTTTACTTCAATGCTGGCAAAGTAATTTTTCCTTGGAGGGGTAACATCACACGTAGTGTTATGGTTGAACTGAAGTTCAGTAATAATAAGATGTGCAGTACAAGAGCAGTCAGTTAAAGGATTTTAGTATGAACTCTATTTTTACTTCTTAACTCTTTCTGATTTAATATGGATACATTTACAGTATCTCTGTTTATATTGTTTATTCTAAATGAGGGGTTTTTAAGTCTTCACATACTGTATTTATTTTCTCACAGTTTTGCCTATGTTTCTCTTTTTTCTAAATTGATAAAATAAATTTTTACAGTGTTTTGTAGAATATCACAAGAACTATAAAGTATTACACACCTAAAGTCAGTTTTGGGCCCCGTTCACACCTAGGCGGCATTGTTTTTGCACATTGTACGCGTGGGTTCAGTGTGCGGTTATAGGCACATTTTTACACACAATTTGACTGGCAGCTTAAGAAACATTGCTGTCAATGGAGAAACTTTGATTGAAAATCATGGGATTTTGTTTGTTGGGTGTTTATAAGTGCTTTTCCTACTGCTTAAAAATGCCTAGGTGTGAACCAGGCCCAAGACAAGAACTGACAAACCACCACTCATTTTATTTATTGCTCAGCACAATCAGATATTAACCCCTTAGTGACACAACTTCAGAATTTTTTTTTATTTCCATGGGACAGTTTCACAGTTTTGGCAATAATAATGTGTACAATTAGTGTAGCTAACAGAAAGTAATTAATAATAAATTATTTTATTTGTCCATATTTATAGGGTATATCTTATGTCCGGGATTTCAGTTTATTTTGGGAGTTATAGGTCACAAAATACATGAGTGAAATACAATTTTAGTTTGGAATAATTTTAGAATGTGTTATGTTTATCTCCTATCTTTAATAGACTCCGTGGCACTATATTTTCTTATAATTGTTTTATTAAACATAATTTTTTTAAATATTTTTTGAAACGTTTAAAATTTTTAAAACTTTATTTATTTTTAAATGTTATTATTTTCTTAAAACTAAGGGGCACTAAGGGATAATTTTTTTATTTTTTTCATGGGTTTGATACTAAGTATCTTCGAGAAGAATACAGTATTCTCCACAGAGCTACTTTCTATCAGTTTGTAACACGCTGAGCCGGCTCACAGCTCCACAACTCAGTGAGCTGCAAGACGGCTTTCACTGTGATTACAGGGCTGGGACCACCTAATCTGCCTTTAGGGACCAGCGCTCATTGTACCGCATAACAGGATTATTCTGTCACCGGCCGTTAGTGAACTGAAAGACCATGATGGAATAATCTCATCATCGGTCGGGAAGGGGTTACTACCACAGCAGTGTTATGAACAAGTACCCTGATCTGAGTAAAAACTTTTCTGTCCCATAATTTAATTATTTTCTAGATTTCTGGGTCTGTAAATAATGATGGTCAAATCTGCCTGGGCTCGGTTTGCCAAGGGTTTGGTGAATCGTGTTAAAAATTCGGTTAAACTGAGCTTAGAGGCAAATCTCATTGAAGTCTATTTGTTGCGAGTGACATAGCAACATATACTGATGTGCCATACTTTGATACTGTAAGATGTTCCCACTAGTGTTACCTTTTGACATTCCAGTGAGTGTCCAGATGCAGTCGTCCACTGGTAATCACAGCCTGTGATATTACATGCAAACGGCCTGCGAACAGCTGTGGGCGGTGGCACCTATCATTGTATTGTAAAGCAGATTGCACGAGTCTCATGGAGGAATTTGTGAAACTCATGCGATTGGCACCACACTCAAGTGTGAATGAGGCCTAAGGGTTTTTTAATGTATTATTGTTATTTATATAGAGCCAACAATTTACGCAGCATTTTCCCACAGTTAAATGTTAATGTTTGAAATTCTTGTGTAAAATGCACAATATATTAAAGACCTATATAGGTCTTTGCTGGACCATGGGGTTTTGTTTAATTGTTAAATATTTTTAAGCTGTGTGTGCTTTTTTCTAACTAACTGTCAGATTAATGTGGATGGTGTGTAGTACACCCTTAACAGTTCACTGGAGTCATGAGTGGCATATGACCGCAAATGCCAGGAGCACTATTTGGGCCACTGGGTGGTTCATAAATGCCTGATGCCTAACAGCAGATTTAAGAGGAAGGATCTCTTTTTGCACCTCATTCTTGAAGCACCTGTCCAGTACTGAAAGGCACTCAGGCAGGTATCAGCAAGTCAGGAGACCCACACAATCTCAGTCCTCCAGCCAAAATGTAACATTTGCCTTAAAAATATTTCAAGGTGTACTTTATGATAATAACTTGAAATATATAACCACTAAAAATACAATACAGTTTCCTTTTAAAGCTCTATATGTGTTGCCTGCCCTAATGGTGATGACCAGCATCACCTGCCAAAACCAGAGAGTACTGTGAAACTGCTCCCCCTTGCCAATCCACCACTGGCAGGAATTCAGAACACAGAGAAAGGAAAAAACGCCCTTCTATGCTTCGTCAAATCCTTCACTGAAGATGAATTTCCTTTCAGAGCTACTCATTTCCTATGTGTTGGCTTAATTCAGTTACCAAATACACATAGAATAAGATAGAAAAATAAATAAGTGTGCAATGAATATCAATATTGTAGAGGCTGTTGGGTTTAGATGTCCATCTCATCACAGCAGGTGATGAAAATGTGAATAAGTAAGTTCCAGCACATCTTGGAGCTGGCAACAGTTTCTATCATACAAGCTGTGAGCGTTATCCAGGTCCTTGAGAAGCATGGTTTATTTATTTTTTTCTTTAACAACTGAAAGTTGGGTCAAGCCAGGACATCATCACATTGACTCTTTCACCCCTGCTTATCATAAACCCCCTTTCAATAAACTAATATAAAATACTCAATGTTGATCTCAAGAGATGCTAATCTAATAGTGTAACCCTTTGCTTTGATGCACAGGACAGCATGTATTGCAGAAGAGCATTTATGATCAACAGGAGTAATATATCAATATGTCATATGTGGTTTTTCTGACACCCCTCATCACATACACTGCAGGGTCACTGGCAAGAGAATCGACCTCCTGGCTTTTAATATACCATTTGTGGTTTACACCCATTATTTGGAGGCCCATAGTAAGCTGGAATCAACATCTGTAGCTTGTTGTATGAAAACATTCCAGCTCGTACAAAACAGAAAGTGCTGTTGTACCTCAGAAACAGGATAAAGACACATACATCATGTATGTTGAAATGTTCCTGTCAGCACATCAGATTTCTGATACCGATGACAATGGCCGGCATAGTTTAGGTTTTATATTAAATACATATAGGAACAGGCTTGGATGGGAGAAAAATGCAAGAAATAGAAACAAAAATTCAGATGATATTTTCATAGCACTTGATATGTTAAGAAATCAAATGACTCATTGAAGAACCAAGACAAGCTTACATAACCTTTGGCAAAGCATGCTGGGAAATGAAGTTCAACAACAGTTCAATGGTCACTTAATCCCTAGCTATAATAACAGTCAACTGCCTTTTTGACAGAAAAACTAACATTTTATCTTAACAGATGTTCTGTGCAATCCTTGGGTTAAGAATGTACAAAAAGAGTAGTGTGATAGTTCACAAGATGTCTCAAAACATTTCTAGTATTGTACAAAAGGTGCTTAAAGCAAACCATTCAGTGTTATTCCTATATTTCATTTTGACAGGGGGGCATTTTCCTTAGACATGTGTGGACAAAGGGCTCATAAATTGATTTTACTGCATTAAGTATCATGAGTGTATGTAAACCCTAACAATAAACTTTTTTGTTTTGCCATCTTATGTTTTTTTTCTGAAATGTAACATTGAAAGCATTATGTTATACCTGTTCAATATGTGCAAAATAAAACCTGTCAGAAATCCAGGGCTGCCCTGGGTGCTCTGCACTCTGCAGTCTTATCTCAAACATTGTTTTAGGCCTGCCTAGTTCTGCTCTGTGAGCTACCAAGAGGAGGAGGTCGTTCTAACACATTTCCTGTCCAATGGTGATAACACTGCTGCTCCATAGATACAGTAGGGTAAGTGAGTGTTATTGCCCTAGGACATAAAGTGTGTTACTGGCAGGACTAGGCAATGACTAGTAATAATGTTTGTTGAGGGATTTAGATACACTTTAACTGAATGCATAAATAAAACCTAAAGGCCCTTTATAGAAAAAACATATTATATTTTGATAACTGTGTGTGGTAATTTAGTATATTTGCATTTTTGACATGTTACTCCAACTTTACATGCGGACCAAGCTACCCAGCAAAGGTAACAGTTACAGGGGTTGGGATAAACCATATACATGGTTAAAGGTTCCCCCCCCCCCCAAAAAAAAAATAAACACTCCCCCCCCCCAAAAAAAAAAATACTGCTTAAAGTGTATGTCTGGATCAATATAAAAACATATCATATTATAACATATTAACTGCAGATGTTTTTTTATTTTTAATTACCCAAACACACACTTTAAAAAGTGTTAGCTTTCATTTGTTTGACGCTGACCTAAAAGCCATTTAGAACAACATGTCCATCAAAGACTACCCTGTCCACAAAGTGAGAATATTCCAATGATTTGACAGCAAAATATTGTCATCCTATTGCAGGAAGTGTAAAATCAATTGTTCTACAGGCAGCGTAAATGAAGAATGAAATAAGACTCCCTTCCTGCACATCTCCAAATGTTTTCTCTTTCATACAGTAGGAACAGTCCCTCTTATGGATACAAATGCTTATTTCCTCAAAAATTCTCTCTTGTAGGTCTGATGTATAGCTTTGTATAACTATGTGCTACAAATCTTAAAAAAATATTAACTGTATCTAAGATTTCTCAGTATAAATGTTGGTAACAATACAACAGCAGTGCAGACCACATGGATCTCGAGAAGTTCATTTCCTAAGTAACAACCAAGATCTAGAATATCTCTTCAATCAGCCACATGAAACCGAGGTCCATAAAAATCCAACTTTATTGTTGTAAATACCAGGCAAAGTCCAAAATACAAGTTTCACCACCTGGGCTTAATCATAGAGGTCACATGTGCGACCTGGCCCTGGCATTCCGCCACTTGGGGGGCAGAAAGGAAGTAGGGGCCCAGATCCCAGTAACCACCGATGCGACTTTGTGTTGCCTGATTGCCAATTTTGACCTTCGCAAGAGTCTGTAAATGCTTGTAAACATGGCATAGGTATACTATTTTTTTTAAAATATAGGTACTGAATTGCTTCCTATGTTTCAACCTGAGAGAGATGGCATGCATCTCCTACCTGTAATGATGTGCTTCCATCAATAAGTACAATTGTGTGAGATTATGGTGGACAAGCATCATATCAGGCTTCCAACTCTAAGGCCTCAGGCCTGGTTCACACCTGGGCGTTTTGTAGCACGTTCGAACGCTCTGTGAAACGCTCAAACACCGATATTCCATTATTTCCTATGGGTATGGTTCACACCTGGGCGTATTACAGGCCGTATGAACGCGCTACAAAACGTCCTACGCCCAAAGAAGTACAGGTGCTTCTTTGGGGCGTTTTTGACGCGCGTTTCCATTGGGATACAGCCAAGTGGCCCTTGGAAATGCGCGTTTGTTGCACGTTTTTTTAACCGCAAATCACGGTAAAAACACGCGTCACGAAACGCGCGACAAACGCGCATATTCGATACGCCTAGGTGTGAACTCAGCCTCAGGTACAGCAGGATGGAAAGTCTCCTGGTCAAACTATAGCCCAGGCTACCTCACATACATATTTAGTCTGCAGATCACTGCCAGGTATTTAAAAAACACATGGCTGCAGTTGGGCTTCCTAAACCCAATACCTAAATTTCATATAAGCTTTAACATGTTGAGATCATTTTAAAATACATTTTAAATCTGCAGCTTGCATTGAATGAATACCTGGTTATCCTGTCATGAAGCTCCTTTTTCAAGCACTTCCTGTTATGGGGTGACAACTGTCTGGCAAATGTACTTCTGCATTACCACCCTTTCATATGTGCCTTGAAGGTGACTACAGTACACATTGGGTTTGATTTACTAAAGACATAGATGTTCACTTTGGAAAGGGAATTAACATTTAGCTTAGTGAAGGTAAAGCTAAGTGAAAATTTACTTTGCAAAGAATACCTACTTGTGTACAAAGAAAATTAAAATAAAATAAAAAAACAACAGGATTTTTGTTTACACAATTGGATGCTTTAAGTCAGCACAGCCCAACCTCACTCACTAAGCTAAGTAACATTCACTTTGCAAAGTGAGCAGTCTATACACCTTTAGTAAATCAACCACATTGTGCAAGCATTGTCCATCACTGTCACTATCAGGAAGCCAGTTTAGATCTATAATGTGCAGTTTATGTTGAAGTGAGTGCATGTAGACAGGAAGTGGCTGAAATTGGGCTTCAGCAAATACAAAATAATATAAATATTTGTATTTTATATTTGCTATATTTGATGTAGTATCAGTTTTAATTGCTTTTGCATCGTGCATTGTTTCTGTTATCCATGTACTGTTAAATGAACTTAGGAATTCAGGTTACCATAAAAATGACCATGAATATAATGAATACCTTGGTGGACAGTCTCGTCTGTTACAGGCAACAGGTTTGATGGATGGTCTAGACTTATCCAGGCAGTAAGATGTATTAACTTCTTGCTTGTCGAGGACACATTTCAGCTGCGGTTGTTGAATTCCTCTGTTGCCACACGATGCTGTACATGGCACCAGAACAGTCACCGACCACTGATAATCTGATGATCTTGCTGTAATTAGAGAAAAAAAAAACTATAGTACAAAAGACTTCTATTTTGTGTTTGTATGTGATGAAGGAGTGGCTACTACCTCCACTGACGCCATCCTTATTTACACTATAAATCTTTGCAGTGTATTTAACCCAACACACCTGCACTGTAGGATGTCGCAAAGCATGTCAATAAATGGTGGTGTATATGTTAACAAGGAAAAAAAAAAAAGTCCATGATTTTGTTTTGATGCACCACACAAATCCAAATGGGCCCTCAAACCTTTGTTCTTCTGAGAATTTATGTGACATAAAATTTTGTGTGATTGATTATTTTCAGTGGAGAAAATATGGGGAAAAGCAACTTACCTCAAAGTAGCCTCATTGTTTTTATTGGCTATTTGCATTTTTTTGTGTGTGCTGGTTTTTACACAATTTATCTACCGTTTGCCATTTATTTAAACTTAAATTGACACTGAACTCAGGAGTTAAATCTTCAAAATGCATTCAAGTACCTTAACTGTTAACAAAAATGTATCTTATTTGTGTATCACTCTGCTGTGGATCCTCAAATCATCTCTGAATTGGTGCTGACACTGTCCTTCCTTCTAGAGGGTGGCTACATTTGTCCCCATGATTCCTGTGTGTTGTAAAGTAGTCACCGCTCCGAACTCACTCCTGTGATGGACTACAATCTCAATACAAATTAGTAAACTAAACGTGAGATTGTAGTCCATCACGGGGGTGAGCTTGAAGTGGTGATTACATTACAACGTACACAGTGACAATGGGGAACAAAAGTAGTCCTGCCTGGCCCAGTGTAAGTATGCATATACCATATCTGATCGGCCCATTGTGATCCTGTAAAGCACTGTAGTAGCTGGGGCTTCTACAATGCTGACAGCAATCTTCTACAGTAGGTCTTGTATGGTGTTGTACAGAGAGACTTCCCCTCTACTTTGAAAACACAGGGGGTCACTCCCTCAGCACAGTGGTCATTCAGGGAACTACTAGTATTTTTTATCTATGAATACAAGACATTCTCTGATTGGACAAGGGGGACATCACCACCCCTCATCCAGTCAGAGAACACCCTGTGTTCTTAAAATATACTGCTTGGAGGCAACTGCGCCAATCAACAACCCAAAAGTGATATCTCTATTTTGCATATTCTGATTGTTTAAATACCCATTGGATTGTCTATATCTTTTAAGGACTCATGTGATCCTGTACAATCACTCTTGCACTTCATACAATTCTCCTATGCTGCAGGATGCTCAAAACTAGACTAGACTATGCTCACTGGACTATGAAAGAGCATAACCACACTGGTTATGTGTTCGCTTTTATTTTCTCTTGATGGCTGCCTAGACACCATGCAACTATACATTTAATAATGCTTATTTGAGTATATAGCTGGAGAAAGGGTGATTTTCATATTTGCCTTGAACTTTATTTTAACATGTTCATTGTTTTTATGCTAGGGCTTCTGTAAACTACACACATTTTGTGGATGTCATTCTTTGTAAGAATGGCATCCAAAATGTACAGACAGAAGGCACAAGGTGAAGACCTTGTTTTGAGCCCCTTTAAGAGGATGCCATAAGATTTTTACATATTCTCATGGTAGAACCACCCCTGTGTGAAAGGGAGGACTCTTGATTAAAGCATTCCTTACATTTTGTAAAGGTTAGTAAAGCAGCATGTCATTGCAGGCACCTTCGGGTACCTGCACACAGGGCCGCCCATAGAGTGGTACAGGCAGTACTTCCATGCTGGGTCATCGGGTTTGTAGGGGGGCCTGGACCAGGCAGTGCCTGCCTGTAAGTGGCCCCAGTGCAGCATCACTCATGGGCATTGGCAGGGCCAGGCACCCAGACAGGCTGAATTCTGTAATAAGCTGGGCTGTACTTTACCTATTCCACACTGCTCCATTCTGTATGCCATGCTGTACTTTACCTATTCCACACCACCCCTTACTTCACATGAGGGCTGTATTTTATCTATTCTACAATACCCAATTTTGTACACACTGGAATGTACTTCTACACCACCCCAGATGGAACAAGCTAAGATGCACTTAACCTATTTCAGACCACCCCATTCTTTATATGCTTGGCTCTATCTTACCTATTCCATACCATGTCACTTCGTATGCTATGCTACATGTTCACAATTCCAAACCACCACATTCTGCAATCTGTGCTGTACACTTCCTATTCCTCACCTCCTCATTTGGTACATTCCATTGCAGGACCTCTAATCCCTACTGCCTCATTCTGTACACCATACTGTACATTCCTTATTCTACACTGCCCCATTCTGTACACCATACTGTACATTCCCTATTCCCCGCTGCCCTATTCTTTATGCCATACTGTACATTTCCTATTCCACACCATACTATTCTGCATGCTGAACTGTAGGTTCCCTGTTCTACCTGGTTGCTAAATGCTTCCTATCTATGTGTATATATAAAATTGATCCTTTGTTCTGAGATTTATGTGTGGATACGAGACTGTCAATATAAGTAAAGAATATTTTGTGGATACAAGGAATGCGGCATACGTGTGCAGTGCATATAGCGAGTAGACTCAGACTCTATTTATCCATTCCCCTTTAAGCCACTTCCATAGTTTGCAGTGGCACATCATGCGTGCTTCATCTTAATTGTTTTTCTTGCTGTGCTCCTTTGTACTCTGTGGGGGAGGGGTTGTCCTGTCAGGTATGCTGTAGGAGGCCCCATGATTTCTAATGACAACCCTAACTGCATATCTCCAGGCCCAAAGCTTTAGGTGCTCTGGTATGGTTGGGAGCTTGGCCCCCACCCCCTCCTGCACCTCACAATAAGACCTGGTTCACATCTGAGCGTTCCTGGGCAACGCGTCACGGCAAACAGGTCTCTGCACCTTTTTCCTGGCGCGTTTGCACATGCGAAAAACCGCATGATTTGTGGGCCACGTTTGGTGTGCCATAAGGAATACATGGCACTGCACGTGCGTTTCACATTTGTGCGCGATTACACAAACGCGCAGCAATTGCTTGCGAAAATGGGCAGATTGCCCCGCATTCTCAGAATGCTCAGATGTGAACCTGGCCTTATATACTTACGATAGGCAGCCTTAATGGCCTATAGTGAGATGCTAGAGGTGACAGGGGGTTGTGCCAGACTCTGAAACACAGGAGCTGGTTGAAATTTGAACACAAAAGAGTCCCCATTTCTGAGCATTTCTTCAATAGGAAAGTTAAATTGATGTAATGACATGCCACTGCTTTACTAGCTTTTAGATATTAGCGTCTCTTTAAACAAAAAAAGAGAGAAATACAAAATAAAACACAGAATAAAAGGATGTCCAGAATGTAAATAAATATGAAGAAATCTAGTTACCTCGAATTGACAGAAAAGCTTTTTGCACATGTGATTCAGAAGGATTGTTTACAACACAACGGTATTCCCCTAGATGATCTTTACTTATATTAGTTAGTCTTAGAATCTGTCCACCTTCCACAAATTCATACGATGGCCGTGCTCCATTATTCAGTGGCTGATTTCCATGAAACCAAGAAATGCTTTGCATAGATTCTCCTTTCACAGGGCATCCTGTTATACAAATCAAAGACATACAGTCAGTAAAAGATACATTTCATGATAAACAATTACAGATACCCAATATAGAAGAGTGATGAGCACTGATGGGACCGAGGATTGGATGAGTATTTCTTCTTTATTTTTGCCCCCTAGGCAAAAGGAGCATTTAGCACTTTCAGTGTAGAGGTAGCCCAACTGCAAGGGTTAATTTTTCAATATATTGGAGTGCTTCTTTAAACTGTCACACTGATCTTATTACAACTGGCTAATACAATAATAAGAACTGTACTAAGCAATAACATATCTATAATAATCTATATTAATCATGACATACCCCAATGGAATTTCAGTGCAGGGCACATCCTATGAAAGAATAATAAACTGTTTATGCTGTCCACATGCATCCAACTGCCTACATGTATTTGGATATTTGAGCCTACTGGTCAGCATTTGCTCAAAGCTTAAATATAATATCTACCATGCACTGGATGTAGGGTTAAACAGCACTTTCAGACAAAGGAGATATTTTCTGGAAGCACTGCCTATATAATATGAGGCATGGAAGTTTACAGTCACTTTTTAATATAAACAGCACAATCCCTATTCCTAGGAGACATGGCCTTCAACCAATGGGTGTAACTTACAGATGTATGTAATTTACATCTACTTTAGAGATTTGTTCAAATTGAAGAGATTCTCATTTAGTCCTGTAAGAGTATAGCATGTTTTAGCTTATATGGTTTCTTAGAAAGAAAAGAGGTTGCATTGGGCTAGTGCATAGTTAAAGAACAAGAGCAAAATATGAGGCAGGCTGATTGCACAATGCCAGCTATCTTCCACCAGGCACATATATCAAAATCCTGGATATATGGTTTTATGCTTTTTGCGCTACATGAAAGAGGGGATACCTGAAAATGGGAATATTGACTTACCTGTAAAATTCTATTTTTGGAGTATTGTACAAGACACAGGATCTTGTATTCTTAACCCTGAGTTATATGGACACTGGCAAAAATAAGAGCTGCAGGGACAACCCCTATATAATCCCTCCCTCTCCCAGGAAACTTTAGCTTGGTAGCAATCAATAAGGGGGGCATAAGCACAGAGGGGAGGCACCTGTGTCCAGTACTGTAATCCAAGAAAAGGATTTTAAAGGTAAATCAAAATTTATATTTTCTTAATCGTACAGTAAAGGACACAGAATCTTGTATTCGTAACCCTGGGACAACCCCAAACAGTCCAAGTGAGTTATGTCTGGATCCACCCAGCTGCGTGAGTGACAGCTGGCTCTGCCAATCTAGAGGCAGAGCCAGTTGTACCCGCCCCCTCCCCTGTCCGTTCCGCCAGTCAGAGCTGGAGGATCGGAGCGGGGAGGGGGGAATCCAGTCCCTCCCCTGTCACAGCTCTCTGCCGTGACAGGATCGAGAAGTGAGCAAACGCCGGTATGTGTTCGCTCACCTCCCGATCTACTGAGCCGACCTGTGACAGTCTCATTGTCACAGGTCGGCTAGAACTATGAGGATGAGTGAAAAGTACTCACCTCATAGTTCTCCTTTAATTTGCTTTCAACCAATGCTTTAAAGGGTTCTGCAAACATATTTTATTTAAAAAAAAACCACCTGTGATGGATTGCATGAAGGTTCTCAGTTATCCAGGTCATGGTATAGCTAGTAGATCGGTACTTAGAACTGAAGAAATTGTTTAGAACAGTAGCAAAATGTCTTCAACAAACCAGTCCAGGTGAATGTGAAAAGCTACTAATGAATATACCTATGATGGAGAATACACAGTATGAACTCTTCCCTCACTTTCATAAAGCCTTACCAAAGTCCAACAAGTTTATTTAAAGAACTCCAGGATGTTGAACATATAACCCTTGCAACGGGGCTACCCCCACACTTCAAGGGTAAACTGTTTTTTTCTAGAGGCAAAAATAAAAAAGAAACACTCATGTGATCCTCGGTCCTGGCGCACAGACTACTCACCTCTCTTCCCCTCTGCCCCGGCTGTGGTATGTCACTTGGTCTCTTCATGTTTTATAGACCTGTATTAGATGTGACACTGTCACAGATCCTTAGACTGTTAAGGCAAGGGGAGAAGAGGCTGCGGGGGCCAGTCTAGCAGCAGGCGTAGCCCCACTGCAAGGGTTAGTTTTCTTGAATTATCTTGAAGTTCCGCTTTAACTTTGGATAGAGCAGGGAAGGGTTAGAGCCTCTTCCACGTCCTGCTGCAGGGACGCAGGGAAAAACACACATGTGGTAAGGGAAAAGTTAGAACTTCTGTTTTTGTTGTCTGTACCTTCCTGTCCCAGTGACAAATGCTCCCCGATTTCTTGCCCTTGTGTCGTAGGGACAAGAGGAGAGGTAAAATCTCCGTGATGGGGCCCACAGGCAAAAAAAAATGGCAAAAAATTAGTTCTCACACACTTTATTCTGAACTAAAAAATGGCTATAGCTAAACTTTAAATGGAGGAACCGAGGGCATGCAAATGCATGCAAGTACCAGATTCATGCTCAAGTGTGCAACACATTGAATGAAAGACTATGTATTCCCTGAAGTTACTTCTCTGAGCTTATCAAAAGAATCCTGAACCGAAAATAATAATATGGACGCAGGCATTGCTGATCTCGTTCCAAAAGTGCTAATTGCCTGGCTGTCTGTAGTGTCAATACTTTCAGATTCATTGATCCAGAAGATGGATTTAACAAGCAAAGTCAGAGTGAAGTCAGAACTCCCGATCTGCATAAATATTCCAGGTCAGTGACTCAGGAGGTATATGACAAGGGATCAGATTGATAGCCAGTAGGCTAAGATTTTCAGAAGCAGAGGTTGGTAATGGAAGCATCCATATTTTGTCAGTTCACGTTTTCCTAAAATCAGGTCCGATACATGACAGTAACCAGTGTAGGAGTCACTGATGAATCACTCTTCAAGCAAAGTGCATAGATATGCACTAAAGGTTTTTAAGAGATTGGGTCATTTTGACAGCCAATGAGCTAGCATTTACACAAGCAGAATTTGGCAATCACAAGGTGCACATGTCCTCAGTACAGGTTTCCTTAAAATCAGGCCCTATACATGAGAACTAAAAGAAGAAGAGTTTTTGACTAACCAGTCTTCTAGCAAAGTGCCTAGATATATGTACGTCATGATTTTATTTCGTTTTTCAAACATTTCCATGTGGGAAGTAAGCTGTTTTCTTTTAAATGACAAATCTGGCAAATCTAACAAGAGCAACCTTTGAATACTCTATACATTTCAGGTTAGTGTATCACTAACATTATTGTTTAAACCATAGAAAGAGTTAAAGCAGGCTACTATTAATTCAGCATCCCGGCAAAAGAAGCTATTTGCGTAGATGGAAGAAGTGCAACATGTGGTTCTTAGTAAAATGCTCTGTACACAAAGTGCATGATAATCCACTTGACCTGTGTGCTCACTTCTCCATGGGATAAACTTGTCAGGATACTGATGAATCTCATATGCATTATTCATCCACAAAAGACTATTAGTTCGATGGATTGTGTGTATACACAAACCAGATACAACTAAAGAGGAAGGCAGACAAAGGACACCAATTGTACCTTCAATCTATACACTTTGAGGTTATTTGAGGAATAATCTATAGTGCAGAGGGAAACCATGCTGCACTGTCCTCATTATTATTAGCAAAAATAGGCTTTTTGTCTTACCTGTAAAATTATTTTCTTGGAGCCAATTACAGGAAACAGACTCCCTGGGGTTGATTTACTAACCTTATAAACACACCACGAACATGTATACACCTCTGTAGTGTGTTCCCTCCCAGCATGATCTATGGGTGGAATCTAAACACCTTTGTAGTGTGTACACACCCAGCAGGTGTGTTGTGCAAAGCCTTGCATGAATTTGCAAGGTAATGTTGTGTAAATTAGCTCTACATTGTGTTGCTTGCGTTGATGAATGCAGGAATGTAAATGCATGAGCTAACCATTTTTGTCTAAACTGTGAAGCAGCATTATATATGCATCATGTGCATGATTTTTCCATATATGGCATTAGTGGAAATATGCTTTTAGATACTTTTTGGTTGATAAATACGTTTTGCTGTGTGAAAATCACATGCACCTGGTGCGTGCGTGTGTTTAGGTTAGTAAATCACCCCCCCTGAGTCTGAGACCATTGGGTTATGCAGCTGCCTCTAGGTGATAGGACAGCCCTGTGAAACTTGTCCCACTCCCAGCAAATTTTGTATCAAGCAATAATTGGGTCAGTTGGGACCAGTATGGATCATCAGAACACCATCCGTCTCGATTTTGCAAAGATGTTGAGACAGAATTTTCACAGAAAGGAAAGCATAGATCAGCCTGATCAGATCCCACAGTGTCACCCAGGCATCTGGACCGGAGGCCCGGGGATCCCTGGTGACAAGGGTGTACAGTTTGTTGATGAATCTGGATACCAGAAGGTCTACATGACATATCCCCCACTCAAGACAAAGGTCCTGAAACACTTTTAGATTTATGGACCATTCTGCATCCATCAAGATTTAGTTGCATGACGTCTGGTGCGTTGAAGGGACAACCAAACCACGCTGAGCTCTATGATGTTGATTGGGAATTGAGATTCCTATAAGGAGGAATTCAGGAACAGGTCTTCTGCACAATGGACATGACCCTGGACCTGTAGTTGGACCTATATGTGCTGCACAAAGTGCCAAGGTTAATGCCACATGCAGGGATACCTGAGCACATTACAGCCCAGGGTTGGGAAGGGTTAGAACATTTTGGTAAGGGTTAGAACCTCTATCTGTTTTCTTACATTTGTTTTATTGCTGTCTATGTCTCTGTTGGAGACATTGTCACTTACCTCCTATACTAATGACCACTAGAAAATAAGAAGAACCTCCCTAACATGAACTAGGCCAATAATGAAATTTGACAGGAGTTCTAACTCTTCCACACCATACTAAGGAGGTGCTTCAACTGCATGGTCCCTGCTGAAGAGCGTTTGCTCAAGTCCTGGCCCAGTGACCAGACAGGAAGTGAATGGAAACCTTCCCAGTGAGAACACAAAGAACAATAAAGAGTCTAAAAGATTATAACACTTAGTTCTACTCTATATTGTTTTACTGAATCTGAACTTTAAATGAGTTAATGCACCCTGATTTTGATTTTTGGGCTAGTTTCAGCAAGTGTAGCTAAAAATCAAGCAAACTTCACTGTAAGTGACATCATCATTCTGGAGCTAGCATAGAGGAAACAGTGCTGCAAGTCTCCCCTGCAGCAGAATCAGGTACGAAAAATTTGTC
Source organism: Nanorana parkeri (assembly GCF_000935625.1). NCBI lineage: Eukaryota > Metazoa > Chordata > Amphibia > Anura > Dicroglossidae > Nanorana > Nanorana parkeri. Next base: position 924,022 of record NW_017306524.1, on the reverse strand, counting down.
TAATTTAATTATTTTCCAATAATCTACAGTGAAGTTCTGACTACATTAGTTAGTATAGTAACTTTAAACTTCACAATGCATCGGTTTTAATTTGCATTTTAAACTAGTCTTTAATGAACGGGGATTTCTGGCACCACAAATATACAGAACACTTAATTAATATGGGTCAGAGGGGGAAATTCAATCTACTCTGCAGCAGCCAACTGAAACATGGTCATCCAGAAACACACATTGGCTTACAAAGGAATGTTTGGCTTTGTATATGTTGGAAAGTTATGAATTACCTTTGCTTGAGTGTTGTGATTTTAAACAATAAACTTGAATTAATTCAATATATAACTGAGCTCTACAAACAGCACATCCACAACCTAAATGATTCAATATCAGTGATTTTATTTTCCCAAAAACCTTCTTTCCAAACACGTTTTGAGGAAGAACTCAGATAATTTTAAAAAGTCATGACCGGTCTGTCATGTTTTTAATAATTTTGCCACAAGCCTTTTATTAAACAAGAATGTAAATTCCTTAGGGATGAAAGACTATAAAAAAAATCAATATGTATATGATGAGCTACAGCAGAGTATTTCAATCTGTGTTATATTAATATAAGAACAAATTGATACCTAGTATAAGTCAGATTATTTTTTTTATAACAAACTTCTTCATAGCCACAATGTCCCGCCAGCTATCAGTCTATTTCTGGTTTGCTAGCCAACACAAGTAATTTTTTTGTTAAGATGTCTTACTGTACATAACGGCAACTATGAAAAAATAAATAAATCTTATAGCTAAAGGTACCCATAGACAGAGATACATGTCTCCCGTGAATACTAACAGTTGAATTGGCAAACGATCATATATGTATGCTACCTTCATTTATCAACTACGTCCAGTGGCGTAACAATCACCATAGCGACCCAGGCGGCCGCTATGGGACCCGGGGCAAAGGGGGGCCCGGCCAGGACATCTCCCTGATGCCGTGTGGGCCGCCTGGGTCGCTCTGGCATTTCAGGCTGCTGGCTGTCACTGGCGGCTGTGAGGAGAAACACACAGCCATTCACATGTGCAGCACCGCATACTTCCTCACAGCCGCTGCTGAGTCGATGACAACCAGCAGCATCGGAGGAGGTGGCTGGCCCGTCGTCAGCAGCAATGGAGGAGGCGGATCCCAGCGATGGAGGAGGCAGGTCTTAGCGATGGGAAGGCGGGCCCGGCGATCGAGGAGGTGGGGCCCAGTGACGGAGGAGGCGGCAAGCGATCGTGGAGGAGAAGGAGGCGGACAGAGGATCGGCCAGACAGGTAAGAGGGCTTGACCGCCCACCTGAGACCCTGCAGAGGTCACCATGGAGAGTCTATGGTGGGCTCTGCAGGGTCACCCTCAGGTGGGCTGTTTGGGTTATCAGGTGGACTTATCCAGAAATCACAGGGCCCCATACAGGATTTTGCTATGGGGTCCTGTGATTTTTTAGTTAAGCCCCTGACTACGTCCAATCTGGCCAAACATCTCTGGATCAAGCCATCATCAGAGAACATAGTGATCACCTTAAGAGGATTTACCTACATAGTTCTAATGTTCATCAATTAAGGACATAAACATGTGCCTTCACCTGTTGCAAGCAATCATGTAGCGTCCTCATCTCACTACTGCTAAGTAATTAAGCATTAAATGAACTTATTCAAAGAGTCTCCTTATTCTGCCTGTGTGCTAAATTATATTTACGGCAACAGTAAATGTACAAGTGATTTTAGACAAGGCTAGAAATCATGAGACTTGCAGTTTGGGACCAAATTTAGGGATTAGCCATAGGAAAGAACTAAGAAACAGCTTACTGTCTTCTAAGAGATTAAATTAGACTTTTAGCTGAAGCAAATCTTTATGTCTAGGTTGAGAGCCTGACTGCCAACAAAAACTCATAAAGACACCTGGAAGTGGCAAATTAGAATCACTTCTGCAACATAGTTCTGATATTCTGGTACTTGCTATACCTCTTTAGCTTGGCTTATATTGTTGACACAACTTCCTCCTAGTTTTGATCATTTAGCTCTGAACACTGTTTTGGTACACTGACTGTAAGCCTGCTTTGAGTAGGAGGGATCTGATAATGGCCATGGTGACTTTGCTTGGAATATGGTCCTAACAACATGGACCAAATCAGTGCTTTGGGAACATGACTCTAAACATAATTTGAGCAGCTTGACTGGTAGAGTATAATTTATTGCCTTGAAGCCAATCATCAGCCAAGACCTTTAAGTTTGCATTGCTTAGACTGGAGAAGGATTAAGCGTTTGTCAGGTTTTTATTTAGGGTATCACCAAAGGCATTGCACTCTCTTTTTGCATTTGGATGTTCAAAATGCAGGATGGATTTCCAACAAGTTTTTTTTTTTATAGCTGCCTGTGTCCCATTTGGGGAGATTTCCCTTGATATCCTATCAGGACAGGAAGTAATGAGAAATCCCTCTAATGAGACACAGTAAAAGAACACATTTGTAGTAGAGTGAGGATGGGTTGTAATTCCTGATAATTTTTCCTGTCAGCGACTTCCTGTCCGGTGACAATAGCACCTCATTACTTCAGGTTACAGGCTCAGGGTACAGGCTTCACAGACAGGCAGAGGAATTAAGGGAGGAAGTAAGGGACACAGCCAGAAACAAAATTAACCGAAATTTTATTCCAAAGCTTGAAAAAAATATTAGCTGTAATTTGATTTTTTGGGTCGTTGTATGCCAGAATTTATGGCATTGAGTGTCAATTTTAACCTTTTTTCTTAGCAATAACCTTGTAACATGAAATGCCAGTTGGTCTGTTTGCAGCAACTTCACCAGAATTAAGTACATTTCAGTCATTTGCAGAGAGTGGTTTGGACGAAAAGAAATAATTGGATTTCAAGGGCCCAGGGGTTGCTAACAGAGGGGAAACAAACCTCAGATGTCCTAGTTATTGTTTTTAAAACATAAGTACAACTGATATACTGGGGTTGATTTACTAAAGGCAAATCAAATATGCTATTCACTTTGCAAGGGAATTTGGACTTTGCAAGGGAAGTATCTCCTTAGCTTAGTGAATGAAGTAACATTCTGCTGACTTCCATCATCAAATGGTGTGCAAGCAAAAATACTTTTTTTTTAAAATTATCCTTGCATGTGATTGGTTATTCTTTGCAAATGTGATCACCACATTCACTAAGCTATGGGGAACCTTTCCCAGCAAAGTACAAATTCCAATTGTAGAGTGAACAGCCTATTTACTATTAGTAAATCAATCCTACTAAGTCTAATGCAGAAGTTCTGCCACATCATCGTAGCCTGTATCCCTATAGGATTAATAATCACTTGAAAGGCAGATGACCTTTCCATTGCAACATGCAGACATACATAAACATGCACTGCTTTATAGATGTGTGTAAGTAATCAGATATAAAAGACCCTTTTTCTTAAGGAAAAAAATGTATGCTATGTTTACCATATTGTCAGGAGGACTGTAATATACATAATAAGGTTAAAATATTTTAAAACAGATTTCAAAGTATGAGGTTCCTGTCCAAGACAAATATTATACAGGACATTCAGTCAAGCGCTAGCGTGATATATAACTGTTCATTTAAATATGGTATGCTCACAGTAGAAGGGGTTGAATGTTGATCAAATGCCAAAGTGAAAGCTAACACTGAAGATGTGTTATTTTTATCAGCAGGTATCATCTTAATTTCTCTTCCGATTTTCTCATATTGGAATTCTATACTATTACTTGCTCACACAAATTTTCTGTGTCGGTGACTCACAAGTCTATAAATGTGTTAATAGGAGAACAGGCAGATGAAGAAATGCTGATATATGTTTATAGGGACTCGCTGTATAATGTACTATTGCTGGGATTTGTAGTCCTCTATAGCCGGTGCCATTCTGCATTCATTGCTGTATAATTTTACACTTTCCTTTGCACTATATTGCACACCACACTATTTTTTTTCCACCGCTCCAAGCTTGCTCCTGTGATGGACTACAATCTCAATACAAACTAGTAGTCCCATCACTGGAGCCATTTTTAATTTTTGTTATTGTTTATCCGATTAACCGATTAATCGAACTTAATAATCGGCTAACTAATCGATTTTGAAAATAATCGTTAGCTGCAGCTCTAGACTTGTGTAACTAGTGCTATGTGCAGACAAGAAAAAAAATCTTATTACTACAACACAAGTCGCTTTTAAGGGTGGATTGTTCTGAACAAGATCTGTGATACTGCATTGAAAACTGAAAAATGAGGGTAGAAGGAAGGGAAAAACAATAGATACTTTATTTGAACACAAATAAATAATTATATAAATGAGAGAATGAGCGCACAACTCTTAAAGCATATCTAAACCCCCAAAAAAATGTAATTTATCGCAGCTTAACAAGTCTTAAATGATGCTACATTAGCTTTCTTTTTTTCACCTGGTGATCTGACCAGTAACACACAACCTGTTGGGTAGCTCCATTCTGTGGAGGGACAACAAAGCCACCCTTTGACAGTAGCAATGACAATGGACTAGATGGACTAGCATATTTAGATGGACTTCGCTAACTAATTAAATCCAAACTCCAGCTAATGCTTTCTAAGCAGTTACCTCAACTGTTTTTTTTCCTTTTGGAATAAAAGCTAACCATTGTAAGCACCCCTTTTCCTGCACAGCTTGGTCTGTTAAAAGAAGTTGGAATATAACAGATTTACTGGCTGGATCACCAGGTGACAATAAAGGGGAAAAGCCTAAAAAAAGAAAACACATTTAGGAATTGGTAAGCTACAATATAATACTTTTTTGCTTTTGGGATTAGTTATTTCAAATTTTGAAAACATAATAAATGTCACTGCTTGGAAATTCTGGATGAGAAGCAGTTCTAGAAATAAGGCAGATGGGATACTACAGCATATCCTTTACATTATGACCTGTTCTCTAAATTAGAGGTTTTCCCACAAAGAGTTGGTCCCTGACTTAAACTAATTGGGATATAAACTCCCATAAAGCCTACTGTTCAGTCAGTCTGTGATACTGACTCTATTGTAGCACAAGTCTATTTGTATATATCACAGGCATTTATAGACAGGGCTGAGATCCATTAATTTCTCCACTGTATGCATAACATCTTTGTTCCACTTACTTTATATTAGTATTTATTGCACCAAGGAACGCATCTCTATCTTTGTACTTTATTATAGATCTCTGTACATTTTGGCTGCCTCTCAACATTTACTTCAGCTCTTCATTTCAACCTGTTGATGTGCTGAGATTTATGGTTCTAACTGTGAACTAATCTACTGGATATTGCATTTTTCCTAGAGGAGTACCTTGAAGCTACTTGGCACCTATGCATGGAATAAGTTGGGTCTGATTTTTATTGGCATGTCGCTGCCTATGACATGATATCATGACATCATTGTGTCTCTGAACAGTTATACTAAACTGCACAATTCGTTAAAGGTGAATGCCAGTCAGAGATAAATTTGCCAATAAATGTATATGCAATTGGTTTACAAGTAAGCTGCTAATGTACCTGCACTGAAGGTCCAAAGCAGTTCTTAGCAATTAAGAAAAACACATTTTATTTGGTTTAAATGTATAATTAAAAAACAAATGAACCATTCACATATGAAAATCATATCTACAGCAGATACACAATAATGCTTACTACTGCAATGTTAGAATGAAAGTGAATCCAAAACTCTACTCTTTACCACAAGACATATGAAATTCACACACCTACTATCAAGTTGGTATATTTCTAGGGGGGTTATTCACTAAACATCTGAATGATCCAGCTGTAGCTTTGGCTGATCCTTCCGCTCTCTTCGGCCACCAGAGCCCTTCAGTTCGAATGCAGCTATTGCTTTTCACTATAGCCCGTACAGTAGCCGAAGGCGGCCAAGCGGCTCAGCCGAGATGCAGGCATATGCTGCAGCTTGAAGGCTGGCCGTTATCCCCGCAAATGACAGCTGGGTGGACACAGCCGTGATCTCACGGCTGGCTCCGCCCAATCGTAATGGCAATGACAGATCAGCATCCCCAAATGACAGCATCCCCAAATCAGGAGCTCCCGAATGCAATTCGGATCCTGAATGCCATTCGGGTCTGGGAGCCATATACATATATTACTAAAGCTGAGGCTCCCAGACCCAAATGCACTTTGGAAATTCGGATCCCGAACGCCATTCAGGTCTAGGAGCCTTAGCTTTAGTATTATATGTATATACTGTATATGGCTCCCATGCCGTAACGAAAATTTGTCTTCAGACACATTCGAATGCATTAAACCAAAAAAACATCTGATTGGCCACAAAAGTCACATGTCCGATTCAGTTTAGTTTTTGGATGTGTCCGAATCTCTGAATATCAGAAAATCCATCTGAATTTTGATTCGGAACGAAGCAAATCGCACATATCTAAGTAGAATGCACCTATGCACGTTTTATGTAAGGGCTTACGTGTGCATGAACCCTCATGAATGTGTGCAATTAGTTAAAAGTGTATGTAAACAGTAATATTAAACTTATCTTATTTGCTCCCTTTTGATCTGTAAATTATACCATTAAAACCTTTTTGTTATATCTGTTTAACAAGTGTAAAAAATCTCGTGAGCTGCTAAATAATTTCTGGTGCTCTCTGCTGTACTTATCAATTACACTGTTCAGAGCTATCTGGGTGGACTACAAGACACCTCCACCCTATGTTATGAAAAATAGGAAAGTTGAAGGTGTTCTGTAGACCTGTCCTGGGATCAGAATGCTGCTCCCTTTAGAGATAGAGTATGGTAAGTATTATCATCCTACAAGAATGTTATTACTGTCAGGATCATCAAAGGAAAATGAAGGTGAAATAAAGAAAAATAAAGAAAAGGAATGCAGCCACCACATCTGAGAACTGGTAAGCTGCAATATATTACACCTTTGTTCTTATGTTTAGACACACTTTAAAGACTAGGTACAGGACTGGAACTCTGCAAGAAGTCAATGCTGATAATTGCTACTGGTTGTAAAATTCTAAATAGTTACTTTTTTAATGTTTACTTTTAGGGGACTACAAATCACAACGGTGACATAAATACATGGTCAAGCATACTTATCTCCTTGTGTTTCTGTGCCATTTTCGTGTCATATTTCCTACCAGCTGTATAACAGCAGTAAAAAAGGTTCCCATCTATTCTTTTAAAAGTGTGAGTGGGATTTATCAAGAGGGTAACTAGGAGAATCAGGTGCCCCTCTAGCACAAAACAACCTGTTTTTCATTAAGCAAACATTTTTGTCTATACCAGAACAAAAGAACCAATAAAGTGTACTAAAATCTTTACTAGTCTGGGGAAAGGTGGTGGTTTCTTGTAAACAAAACTGGAGCTCTACTTTCATGGTCTGTGGTCTATATATCTTATCATATTTTTTCCACATTGTCTTTTTTTAAGATATTTATTACAAGAAACTGTAAAGAAGAATCACTTTGAAGTTGCTTCACCCCTCTCCCCCACTCTCCTTGTGCCTTAATGCCAGTGTGTGCTGAACAAGCAAAGCTCCATCACTGCCTGGTAGTAGTTTGCCCTCTCCCTCCAACCTCTTACACATTTCTGTTGACCCATCGATATGATATGATATGGGCTGCGGTACTGTCAGAATGAAACAGATGGTATTAGCAGGTTTATGTAGGCACCGACCTCTACCTGCATGGACTTTTATTTCACTGACAATGGATTTTAGTGTGACGAAAAACATTGAAGTGTACATATTTCTTCCTTGGATTTGGTTCTGTTAAATGAAAAGGGCGATTTGTACAGGCAAATGGATGCATTGTTGGGGCTACAGACCTTCCAGCATAAATATTGAAACTGAACTAGACTTTAAACAGAAGCCTATTTTCCTAATCCACCACTTCAAAAACCATACAGAAAACAATTATCTAGCCCTTCAGTAGGGAGTAGGTTATTTCCAGCATTACTGAACAGTACTGAGGTTTAGAACAGTTTCTAAACCTCTAAACTATTTTTACAAAATACTTGCAGTTTATTTTGGAAATTTTATGATAAAATACATAAATATAATATGGTATAAAGACTATTTTTTAAATGTGTTCATGCTATGACAAAGCATTTGTTTGGGCAGCAGCTGGAGGTTCTAATTATTGTCCTATGGAGTTCACAATTCATTATTATTGCCACCATGGAGTTCACAAGATACTGGAAATTTTAGGATCAAGTACATGAGTATGTTATAACATGAATATGGTAAAGACTTACAAGATATGACAATAGGATATTATAAAAATCATTTCTAATTAATTCTCAAGTAAGGTTTTTTCAAGCTTAGGTCACTCACATACCAGTGGCAAGAGAATGACTGACTGCAGTAAAGACACATTTGTCCCCAAGGCAATCCTGTCGCGTATGAAATATTTGTAATACAAGGCGCATATAAAAGTTATGTTTAAAAACACATCAAGCTAAACCTATAACCTTATGGTTTATGATTTTGCATACAGTGATTATCTATCATGTGCTTCAGCATAGAAATTAGAATCCTGTAAGGACACTAATTCTCTTTGAAAGGACAATCTGAGCCCAAAGAAATAGGATATGCCCAATTCTAACTGGTACATCCTAGACAAAGGAGATATTACTAGAATCTTCAGTATCCATACAAGCCAGTGGTTCCTGCTGAGTGTCACTGCAGACACTAGGTGGCAATAGATGGGAAAATATATCCTTGCGAATTACTGTTAGGAAGATATCTGCCCACTTAAGCAGGTTCCATGAGCACTGGGATCCCACAGTGATGATTTCATGATGGTAACATAGTTGCATGTATGGTACTCTAAAAACTTCCTCTGCCTGGTAGCCTGAGCAGCAGCTGTAGGTGTTAATAATCCCCCCCAAGGAGTTTAGAGGTGGCCTGAAATTCAGAAGTAATGCTCACAACCAGAAAAATTGCTTGTAACTATTGAGCATCTGTTACATGGCCAAGATGCAAGGATGCTACTCTGTCCCCTGCAATTTTAACTCAAGTCCTACTTACAGTAAGCATGAGATTTATCCTAGCACAGCGATACATCTCCAATAGAATTCACAAGGGAAACGTTGGAGAAATTAGAATCTCGCTATGATGTATGGAACTTTTTCTACAATAACAAACTTTAAGGAGTGTCCCACTGGCATGTTCTACAAAAAAGAGGTGCAAGCTGATATGAAATCCTGCTGATCTGAAGTTGCATGCTGCAAAGGCATGAGAAACTGACACAGATGTCAGCCTCTTGAAAAAATAATAATAGAGCAAAAACACAATAGGCTACAGATAAACTTTAACTGTGAAGTCTCACGTGAGATTTAGCCGTGTATTTCACGCAGACAGGTCCAAGCTTGGCATAAAAAGCAAATAGCAGAAGCATTTTATAAGAAATAAAAATTTGCAGATTCTTATTTATTGCACACAAGCAATACATATGTGTTACTTGTGAATGATTACCTGAACTCCTTGCCATTTCGCTGCATGCTAAGCTTCTGAAATAATTACTCATTGAGGATACTGTCCACTTGTATTACAATTTTGTTGATATTTAAGAAAATAAAAAAGGGCCTTTTTAAATCATTGGTGATTACCTTGTTTATATTATGGTGTTTGAGATTGCTGGAACTTAATATACTAATACACTGTTTAAGGTAAATGTAAACCCAATCACTAAAATCTCAAAGGGGGCTTTGAAGTGCACTAAGGGCTCTGCATGGGGCTGGAAGGCCCTGCATGGGGCAGGGTGTTGTTTTGGGAGTTTGGGGGTTCTGAAGGAAGCTAGGGGACTCTGCAGCAGGCTTGGTGGCCCTGTGGGGGATAAGGGTCCTGGGGCAACTGAAGGTTTGCGGGCACTAAGGGGAACTAAAGGCTCTGCAGCTGGCTGGGGCACTGTGGGAGGTTGGGGGTACTGTGTGAAGCTGGGCAGTACTGCGGGATGTAGGGGATCACTGTAGGTTGTGGGCTCTCAGGGAGTTTAGAGGCAATCTGGAATGTTGAGAAAACTGTTGGAGGTTAGAGGATCAACAGCTAGCTGGAGGCTGTCAGGGGGCTGGTGGGCACAATGGGGGCTGAATACAGCATATATTCCACCTCCCTTCCCTCACTTACTTCAGACCTGCTATTAGTACAGGCACCACTGGGAAAGGAAATGCTTTTCTCTACTCGGTCATCTGATGGGTCATGTGGATAGAGGAAGTACGGGACTCCCTGGCGGCTTTCAGTACTGATGGCAGGTCTCCTGCTGGTCTGCATCAAGGGAAGCACTGATCACAAATGCCTCCTTGTGACTCCAATGCATGCATAATCGAGTAGTGCTTGGTGCTAGAACACTCAGCCCTGGCAATAGGGAGGGGGCATGCAGTTCCCCCTTATGATAACACAGATGCCCCTCCTGCCCCCCTTTTCCCAGCCTTGTATTATAGGAACTTACCAATCAATGCCGTTTCACCTGTGTTCACCATTAAGCTGTTGCCAACAAAAGATGTGAGCACAGAAGGTAATCCAGGACCAAGTTCAGCAAAAAGCATCAATAGTCGCTCAACTCCAAACAGGTCCAAAGCTGGTTCTGCAAGAATTTTTTACAAAATCATACAATGAAATATAAAATGACAATACACAGTCATACAATCATTGGATAATAATAGCAAAATCTTATGATCATTTTTTAACCATAATTTTAGCAATTCGATTTTGCTTTGGCTGCCAAGCTAAATATGGCAGTCTTTTATGTAATAACACATCTAAAGCCAACTCACAGGTGTGCTCTGAAAGTGTGGGTCAAAAAGATCTGTCATCTCAATTTGATAATAAGGGGTTCTAGAAGGTGGTGATTACTGCACCCTATGTAAAGTATACCCAAAGTGCTGTATGCAACACCAATGCTGAGCTTTGTACCGCTCCAATCGGAAACATTATTAGGAGTCTAAATTAACTTTGGTAATGGCATTGATGTGAATAAATCCTTATTGTAAAATCTGATATATTTAGTAATATTAAAGCATGTCTAAAGCCATTTTCTTTTTTTGGATAGAATAAGGAAGGATTGAAAACCCAAAGTTTTCCCTCAGGAGCCTCTGTTTATTAGGTGCATACTGCACAGTGACAGCACACAACTGGTACACTGTCACTGTGCAGGGAGCGATACAGGAAGCTATAGCAGCTTACCATATTGCTTCTTCTCCTCTCGCCCCCATGATCAGGAGGCCGAGGGGAGAAAGAAGTGTTGTCAAAGAGCAACAGAGAGCTGCCCACTCCTTCTGGTGAGTGTATATCTGGACCAGGGGCGGATCCAGAGTCTATTCTCGGGAGGGGCACTGCCAGAAAATTACGTTTTACTTACAGAATGGTTAATATTTTATTTAAGACAGTTTCCCGGCCAACCACAATTAAGCCGGACAAACAACATGCAGCCGGCTTCCCGGGCAATCAGGAAGCCGGTTGGCATGTCATTACCCGCTGCCGGCTTCCTGATTACCCGGGAAGCCTGCTCCATTCAATTGAGGACTACAAATCCCAGCAATACCATTATACAGCAATGCAGAATAGCATCAGCAATAGAGGACTACAAATCCCAGCAATACTAATATACAGCAATGCAGAATAGCATCAGCAATAGAGGACTACAAATCCCAGCAATACCATTATACAGCAATGCAGAATAGCATCAGACTCTGTATGCAGCTTCTGACAGCGGGGGAGATGAGAGGCTGCACTTGTTGGTGGATCCAGGGATCAGGTGAGTATTAAGAAACAAAAATGTTTTATTTTATGTACCCGGGGACATGTAGGGCTCATTCACACTGGAATCGGCCGGCATGTACAGCTCCATGCTGCGTGCACAGCCGTATCGGGCAGCTCCCGGGAAGGACAGGTGCTGCGTGTGATTAGTAAGCTATAAGGTACTTAAATTAGCACATATTGACTGCTCTTTAGGATTTATTAAAAAAATGGATACATAAAACATTGTCCCTATGTTAAAGATTTTAGAAAGTGCGATAGCTTTGAAGCTGCAGCTATCTTGAGCTCTCCTTAATTTCCCCTCTGAATGACTCCCATCATTCATCAGTTACTTCTCCCCTGATCCATACTGTTGTTTCGGCCTTCTCACAGCTATGAGCTTTCTCTGCCATCAATAATTTTGTTCCTAAGCTCTACGTTAAAGAACATATCCCTGGCACCCCCTTAGAGGTGCGTGTAACCAGTCAAACAATCACCAGACTGCACAGCTAACATCTGTAACACCCAGTGGCCAGCAGGGAGAAGTAGGCACACCTAAAAGGATCCTATAATTCTTTTGAAAAGACCTGATGCAGAATGTGGTGATGTTTACAGGAGCCTGCTGGCCTCTTCCAACAAACTCAGAGCAAAGAGCAGCAGACAAACCCAGTGATGACATTACCAAATCTAAAAAAAAAGTATTTCTTGAAAAACGAAATTATTTGATTGAAAAATGTCAATTGCATGTTGATCGGCAAGGAGGGGAAGTTGGGAAACTGTATGGTTACACTACATTTCAGCTTTAGGTACTAGGCAGTTTGCTGGAAAAATAGCACATACAATCTACTTTATTAATAAAAGTATATATACCTATAACTTGAAGCAGGGTTGATTCTGATACCTCCCCGTGTATGTTAGTTGCTTTGCACATATACAGTCCCTGATCAGGATACGTTATATTTGCCAGGAACAAAGATGCATCACTATGGTGGGGAACGTGGTGTAATCTGCTTTTATCTCTGAACCAAGTCACATCGGCCTCAGGAAGACCTGCAGAAACAAAATTTGCATTAATAAAATGTTATTTTACTGTAAAAAAAACCTATATATACATAATACATTAGCAACTAGATTTATCATTTGTCTTAGGCCTCATTCACACGAGAAAAAGCCGGCACGTACAGCTCCATGCTGTGTGCACGGCCGTATCGGGTACCGGGCACCCGGGAAGGACAGGTACTGCGTGTGATTAGTACACAGCCCCTGTCCTTCTCTATGGGAGTATGAGGCCATAAGCTCACCCCAAGTGCAGGTCCGTACGGATGCGGATCCTTCCTGTCAGTGAACGAGTACGGACACCCGTATGTACGTGCAGGGTGGCGTACAGCCACGTACTCCCATAGAGCAGGACAGGGGCTGCGTACTAATCACACGCAACACCTGTCCTTCCCGGGAGCTGCCCGATGCGGCCGTGCACGGAGCTCTACATGCCGGCCTTTTCTCGTGTGAATGAGGCCTAAGTAAGACCTCTGCGGTGTTGCCCCACAGTTACTACATTCAAACTTCAGTTCTCCCAGTGCACGTCATGAAGTGTTCTGGGGAAAATATTAGGTAAATGAAAGGGGATAATGGAAAGGCTATACTGAGAGGTGTCTGTCGTTTAATTGACATTAAGTCACTCAAGTATGACATTTTGGAGCCAAATTTTGTGTAAGAAACTAATAAAAAAAGAAAAGATAACTTTCCCTGTTACTCTGCATCTACTGATCATTTATATATGCTGTTTTTTTTACTAAAAGTAATCTATGCTTATGCCTTTTGTCTTCAAAAGTTCAGTTTGAATTATCCAGGTTGTGTCAGGATTACTTTAAAGTGAACTTACCAGTCATTTTAATCATTTAAAAGTAAAAATAATGACTGAGAACAGACATCAAAATATGTCTAAAACAATCCTCAATTTTTTCATTATGGATTCGAGCTAGGGATGTCCAGATACCAGTTCAGATACCAGTGCAGATACTTGGCATTTTCATGAGAACTGCCAGGGTTGATGTGGTTGCAGCTGGGACCTGGTTCTGGCGCTTCACCACTGTCCTGAAATCATTAGTCTGTATTGTTTCAGAAAAACTGTCACATGACAATAAACAAAATTGTATCAGTACTTGTATCTGTGAGTACTTGGACAAGTATCAGTACTTGTACTTGAAAAAATGGTATCGGTGCATCCCTTTTATATATTTATAAAAACAAAATCATACAATAAAACAGAGATGTACAAATCCCAGGAGCTCCGTATGTTCCTTAAAAATGACAGCTGCCTCCTAACTTTTGAATGTTTCTCTAGTCTAGTCTTGGAGATGGAAAAGTATCTGTACATGTACTTGTACCGAGTACGGTACTTGGTATCAGTGCATCCCTAATTCGAGGAAAGACTTCAGTCTCACCAACTGTCATGAAAGTACCACCACCCTCCTTGGATACAGTAATGACATTTGGTGTGTCCGGTGCCTAAAGTCAGGAAACACAAACTCATTGGGGGTTGATTTACTAACAGCAAATAAGCTGTTCACTTTGCAGGGGAATTTCCCTTTACCATAAGTGAATAAGGTGAAGCTCTGTTGACTTCTATTGTCCAATTATGTGCAAGCAAAAATCCTGTGTTTTTTTTTAATCTCCCTTGCATGTGATTGGAAATTCATTGCAAAATAAATTCTCACCACATTCACTACCCTGAAAATTCCCCTGCAAAGTATACCCTCTAAAGAGTGTACTAAAGAGTACTTCAATACATTTTGTTAAAACTTCTTTGCACATATTTAACCTTGTAGTTATGACAAGTACTTACTTGTCTTCATGCAGTTTAAATACAGATAGCTACAGATTTCATCCTTCACGTGATCACCACTAGGTGGCAAAAGCGTATTGTTATCTCTGTTTTATAGAATAAGGACACATGCTCGATTTTTCCCATTGGAGCTCTGTGATTTTTAATGAACTAATAATCCTAGTAATTGTTTTTGCTTTTAATTTTTAGCTCATATGCTTTCAATTGCAACCATTTTCTCTTTTTATACTTTTGGATGGAGTGGATAGACTTAAAAAAATCTGTGAGGTTTTAATTAGGTTTTTATTTATGTGACCCCCCTGGTCCCTTATGACACTAAATGGGGGGCGGGTCACCAGCACAACAAGCCACAGACAGCAGGAGTGGTCAGAAGTCCCAATCCTTCCACTATCTATTACACATGTGTTTTTGGTTTTTGTATTTTCTATTTGCTCAAATGCTTCCCATCACTAACTATGTTAACATGAAGTGAGGGGACATTTCCCCTATAGGGATACAGGCGGAAGGGAAAAGCTGCCAGGGGCTGTAATCCTTTTCTGCTCTATCCAAAATAAAATGCTTTAGTTAGAGTTGGACTTTAATAATAGCACTAATCTGCTTTAAGATGACCATAGATAATACCATCTAATTGTACAATCTCCTTTTGATTCTACTAAAAACTATGTAATGTAAGGACCTGCTCCAACATATACAAATTAAATGGCTTGTTTAGCTTTTCCTAATAGTTTGGTAAACGAAGAAATTTGTTCACAGATTGTACAGTCAGATTGTAACACACATGGCTACCCTTATAGTTGACCTTTACCAAGAGGTGCTATAAAGCAGGGTTTGAATCCAGTTATGTAGATCTTCCCTGCCACTGATCAATGACCATAGATGTTGGTGGCCATACAATTTGCTTTTCTTGTATGCAACAAATACTGTATGTGTACACTCTGCCAGAAAGCTGATCGAGAACATATAAGAGAGATCTGACTGTAAGCCCAATGTTAGTCTATCGGCAGATGTGCGTTTGTTTATATCTGATTACCCCCCGACTCCATCCAGGTCCAGAAAACAAAGGGGAGCAGAGTTCCGTTTTGGCGGACCTGATTGTGATGGATTGTGGGTAGTTTGATGTGAACAGACACATGTCCACTTACATCAGACTCCCCATAGACCAACATAGGTCCGGTAAGTTCAGTTTTAACCTTAAACTTGCCACAGTGACATGCGTTCCGTACTGCTTCAATCAGGAGGGAATCTGTGCACAGAGTCCATGCTGATCAGAACTGACAGTAGTATTTATATTTTTCCATGTCTAGGTCAAGTCTTATTTAGCCTTACAAGCCGGGCACTAGATTACCTAAACGGTCAAAATACATGTTACAATCTAACCTGCACACTAGAGGCTCACCATCAAGCTTCTCACTTATGTGGTCGCAGATCTTCTTTAGGGTAGCTTCCAATTTCTGCACTAAACACAGTACACTACCAGGCCTGGACTGGCAATCCTGAAACTCTGACATTTGCCAGAAGCAATAATGATTCTCGGGATGCTTTTGGGCCTCTTTAAACAGTGCAATTGTTATTTTACCTTTACTTTAGAATTTACTTGACTTTATGGACTGAATTAGCAGTCTACAGTACATACACAAACATTATTGCTCCTTTGGGGGGGTGACAGAACTAGGGTCTGTGTGGGCCAATGTGTTTAAAAAACCAGATCTGCTTTTTGTTTTCATTCTGGCAGAGTGTACTAAACATCATTCTATATCAAATAAATAATGTGTATAAAGTTTTGCATGTTGGAATTAAATCAGCTAACATTAAACATCATTTAAATGCAACTTAAAATGTTATAAATACGATCCTATGCCAGATAAAAAAGAAAACTATATTATAAAATCTACTTATGGACATCCCAAGTGCCTTCTGTCCTTCTATGGAATGCACATTAATGTTATCTCCAGGGGCCATAATGCACTAAGTGTCATCATTTTTTCGCTAATGTAATCTTCTGCCACAGCTTATCAAAACCTGTCAACAGACAGCCCATTCCAATGTCTACTGGCATCGATGGCGGGAGCCAAATGTCATATTTACATTGCACAGCTCATCCTTCATCTTCATAGTTACAGTGTACTGTCTAAACTGCTCATCCAGTAAACATTTACATCTCCTATCCAGAGAGGGGACTGAGTGTTGTCACAATCCTCTCATTGAGATCTGGCATTTCTATGATAAGAGGGGTATCAATATTTTTTCATTCTTTGTTTAATACACCACAGCTACATAGGTCATTTTCAGTCTTACGATCCCTCTTGCAGTAATGACTGAAAGCAATCTTCCACAGACAAATATCATCAGCTTATTGTGACATTACTACCGTATAATTCAAACCAACCTTTTTCCTTAGAATGCCTATGCACAAACAGTTATTTGCAAACAGTACATTAAAGCACAAGTGTCATAGAAATGTTAACACGTTTTTGATGACAATTTCCTTTATCTTAAAGCTGGACATATACTGGTAAAATGCTGGATGGTTTAACGTGGATGGGAGAATTACCCTTGTGGAGCTATTGTATTCTGAATATCCAAACAGTTACTGCTTCTAATTGACTGAAGTCACCTTCAGGCTGTCAGCTTTTGGCCTGGCTTCATCAACAAAACACCATAGAGAGAAGGGTGCTTTTATAGTGCCAGAACACACTCCGTGATCCCAAACCAACGTAGGCAATATTCTTTGACATAAGTCAAATAAAAAATCAACTTTCGGCAAAAACATTTGGCCTCACACAGCTCAAATTTTGCCCGAGTCAGCAGGAGTTAGACATAATTTGAACAGTGTATGTCCAGTATAACTATAAACAGTACAGTCAAACATTGCTTTGAGTTGGAAGAAAAGAAGCAGCTACTTTGGCAGGTCTGAAATCTATGATAGATGGACAGGACTTTCCCATGTCTGCTTATCTATGAGCATCCTTAAGCCGGCCATACACAGCCCAGAATCCCATTCGATTTTTGCTGTACTGGGCAAATTTGAGCTGTAGGTGGCCCTGTGAGCACCACCCAGCGCAACAAAATTTGGTTAAAAAACTGGAAGAGACCTGTGGAAAATTGTAAGTACATCCAATCAGATGCAGTCACTGTTTGGGTGCCCACTATATGAATACAATAGCTGGCACTAGAGATTCCTTTTTCGATATTGTTTAGCATGGATGGGGGGAATAGAATAATTTCTCTTGTTTAGACTTGTGGGCTAAAAGAGAGAAATCAGTCCTCCTATCTAGCTGTGTATTGCTAGCTTTATACTGTATGCACAGGCATATCTGCTGTCAGTAATGCTGAAAGAGCCAAAACAATTGCTATGGTTACCAATTGTTTAACCTATTAATAACATGATTCAATAAACAAGGTAGCATATCTGTTAACTGGCATACCTTTTCAGACAGCGAACTGGGTTAATGTCTTGAACCTGCTGCAACAACCCAGAAAAAAGTAAGGGCTTAGTAAAAAAAGGAGCAGGGTTTTCACGGGACTGGATCACCCAATACTGAAACTTGTTAAAGATGTCACCAGCACACCATATTGTAGTAGGATTCTGGAATACATATGGATCACCCAATAGACACATGAAATGTCACCTGATTTAGGAGAAATGCCACGCCTTAGCATAAATCACCTATAGCAGGCTATGGCTTCCATAGAAAGAGAGAACCTGACCGCCACAACCTAGCACAGTTTTTAAAGGGGCAACACAAATATTCACTGATATGCACTCACATGTGGCACTTTGTGACCATGAGGAGTGGCATGGTGTCAGGTGGGTCATCCAGTGGCTGCGAGGGACTAAGTTTGATCCGCCGGGTGGAAGACAAAAAACATTTTTTTTCTTTTTCTCTTCCATTGCAACATCAAGTTACACACATTGTCTGCTCTATTTTTTGGTTTTCCCCTTTCAATTTGGTACTAGATCCTTCTTCCCCACCTGGTGTACCAAGCTTAGTCCCTCGCAGCCACTGGATGACCCACCTGAAACCACTCCTCAAGGTCACAAAGTGCTGAGCTTCCTTCAAACCACGCCACATGTGAGTACATATCAGTGAATATTGTGTTGCCCCTTTAAAAACTGCGCTAGCTTGTGACACTCCTGTTCTCTCTTTTTGTTTTTCCAGGATACACACCAGGCACCCAGGTCTGATTTCACCAGGAGCAGCACACCAGCCTTCAATACCCAGAACCCCCCCCCCGAAGTGCGCTCCCCACAAATTGGACTTTTCTCTGAACTTTTATTGGCTTCTATAGAGAAGCACTAGGTAAGTTTTAGACAGTAGAGATTGTTTGGAAACAAAATACTTCTCATGTGTTAGTTGTTATGTTTCCATTCTTAAATATAGCTAAATTGTATCAATAAATTGATAGCTACATTGTATCAGTAAAAAAGACCCTGTTTTGGGTCCTGTTTCCGCACAATGGCTCAAGATTTTTCTTCCCTCAGCTCTGACAACCATGCCATATTCAATCTTGTACGGGGTCCTCTTCTGGAAACACAATAAAGTTACATGACTAGAGACAGAGGGTCAACCTCATTCATGACCTCTCCATAATGTCTAGGGCTCTAGGCCATGATGCTTGTCAGGAATGCAGGGGGCACAGCACAAGCACTAACAGTCACCACATCAATGCAAGTCTCCTTTCTGGCAATTTCATATGCTAAGAATATGGAGAGAATAGTGCATGCAAATAGTAGGGGGCAGAAGTGTATTTGCCAAAAAGTAAAACAGGACAGAGAAATGACAGGACATTTGTAAGTACTCATCCTTCTGACAATTTTCTCTTAAACCAGATATTTTATTGCAGTTTTCCTTTAAGGATAATGTATAATTCTTTTAACAAAGACTGCAAATGTTTAAGTCTTTCAGCATGTTTATCCCTCCTCGAATGGACATTAACAGTACTGAGAGACACAATCACACAATGTATTATTCTGGTATATCCTTGGGTTATTTGTTTATAGCTCCAGAAGAAGAATGTGTGACAATGAGAAATACAAAGTAATGAGGTTTTGAAGTATACTGAGTGAATTATGCCTGGAGATTCCCACAGACCTCTGTTCTGGGAACCATCACATCAGACCATAACGACAGACTTGTTTACTTGCAGTGTCCTGTTCTAGCTGTGTGGGGCTTGATTTGTTTTTAAACAGTCTATAAAGCAACTGCCTTCCAGACCCTAACACTCAAAATGCCCAAAATAGAAAACATTCAGAGACTGGCTACAGAAAAAGTAACATTAAAAAAAATATATGAAATTTAAAATGTAAAGTGATATTAAAGTCAAAAAGTGTTTAAGTGTTAATGAAATCACTTACAATGGATGCTACTCTTTAATTTTTTAAAGTTTTAGGGGTTTGCTCACAAAGCTAGCCGAAGGATCAGCCGTAGCTCAGGCTGATCCTTCGGCTAGCTTTGGCCGCCTGAGCCCTTCGATTCAGGAAGTTCAGCGAAGCAGAGCTGAGAGAGTTGGAGCCAGATGTTCGGAAACATGATGACTGCAAGTGTTTGGGCAAACATTGGAAATAAATACTTTGCTGGGCAATGTATATTTATTTACTCTGGATTCAATATTGATAAAAAAAAGTTTGAGAGTTTAATACTACTTTCATACATGTGAATGCATTATATAGCTGTATTATACTGCAGACTGGTTTAGTTGTTTTTTTTATTTGTATGAGTATTTTACCCACAAAAGGGAACCAAGCGGACCTAAAATATTAGTTTACAGGATAACCAAAACCGTTATGGGTAAGTCACAGTATGTATGGCATCATTTTCTTAAGAGGGAATCAATAAATGGTTCTGAGTGGAGTGGTAAGCGGAGACAATTCACATATACTTCTTTTTTTCTGAAGTCCTGCTCTATATTTTGTACTTTTGGGTCCAGATCTCTGTTTGTTTATTCTTATAGACTTATAAAGGTTTGATGTATAGCTTACGTAAACAGATCCAAAGTAATCGGGGATGAAAGTGTGTAAGAGTGTGAGTTTTCAGAACAGAAGAAAAAGGTGAAATGGGACAGGAGGGGGAATGATACTACCCTTACACCTTGCTCCTCCATTCACACATGAGAAGTGGAGTACCCCTTGATAATGGACCTATGTTGAGGTAATCTTATTCATCAGAAAGTGTGAAATAAATCATTTCCACTTTTTTTCTCTATTTTATAGTGTCTCTGTGATACAGCTCTTCCTGCTAATAAACCTCTCCCCCAGATGACAGCACCAATGTAATCCAGTAAAAGAGTGGGGAATACCTATCAGACTCCTGAAAGGCTCTTGTAAGGATAGAAGGACAGAGGGTACCTAGACACGTTCACATATGTGGACGCTCTCTGTTGCTTCTAATCAGGTATTATATGCAACATGCACACTTATTTATTGATTTGTTTTGTCACATTAAACCATGCTAATATATTCCTGGTTGAAAGCCAAACGTTGGCTCTTAAATATAAGTCCACTTTAAACTATGTACATGCTTCACATCACTGCTGCATTGTACGTATGTGTCCTCTCCCTTTCAAAAAAACACACATTTAATATTCTATGAACAGATTACAAGTTCTAATCTTACCGGCTACTTGGCAAAGGATTGTTACATTTGTACCCTGAATAGTTTTCACCACACTACCAACATCGGCGATGATAGAAGGAGCATCCATATTGACAAGCACATTTCTGGAGGTCTTTATTAATGGTTTGCCTGGAGACAAAAAAACACGTATTATGATCACTTCACACCATTAGTTCAAAGACAAGCACCATGAGGTACCCAGTAGAGAGAAAACCTGCTGCTTTTCAGTAAGCTGTCCATATGAGGCATGTCATAAAGCATCTGTGCTAATCAAGAATGGATGGAGAAGACTGCAGGAGAGCAAGCCTGGTTTAAACACTTACTTAAAATCGTCACAGGGGATAAGAGGTCACGAAAGTAAGGTCAGATAGGCAATAACTTGTGACATGCGCTGTTAATGTCTAATACATACATGTAACATGAGCATTATTTCATATGCAAGAAATCACATTACAACTAAAATTTCAAGGTTACCTATAGGGGATTTATTAACAAAATATGAATGGAAGCCCATCGTAATGGGAGTGCTTTACGGGCTTAGGTAGTCCCTCTCAGAAATGTGAGACCATCCAGGATTAAATATTTGGTACTATTCAATTCTTTAATCCTTACTCAACTTGACACTCTCCTCTGTGACATTATTGGTCACATATGTGATAATATGCACTTGTTAAAGATTCCCAGTTCCTTACTGCTATCCTGCTCATTTGATAACCAACACATGGTTCTGATTCCTGCCTACAACATGCTGGACTGCTTAAGGTACATCCTTGGAGGTAACAAATTTGATTGAACATGTGTAAAATCGCAGTAACTATCCTTCATAGACAAGAAAACCACAGGCTTTACTACAGATCTACTCAAGTTAAAGTGCTTTGTGCAGATGTTTTTGTTTTCCATTTCAAGAGCAGACCTGTGTTTGAGTTAAGAAATTAAGGGATATGTGTTTATGTTTTTGATGCAGGAGAAGCCTGTAATGTTTAGCAATCAGGCATGGCTTAATCTCCTCAGAATTTGGGTAATATGACTATATGATCATTTCATTAGAAACATTATTGAAGCCTTAATATACATGATACCTCAAACATATACACTGACAATTAAATCCTAAACCTAAAAACATTTTTAAAAACTAACAGGTAGCTAAGAATAAAACCATGCGACACATACTGTTTATGAGAGCTGTTTTATCTACCAAAGGATGTGTGTTTCTATCCATCAAAGGATGTGTATTTCTATCCATCAAGTCCTGAGATTTCCACAGGCCTGACAGACAGCGGATACAGAATGGTGACCTAAGTTTTCCCTACTGCAGATAAGCATATCAGCTAGGTCAGTGTTTCTTAACAGGGGTGCCGCAGCAAAATGAAACAAAAATGTCCAAAGTGTCAATTACAAAACATAATTTCTCCCCTCTCCTCCCACTTGCAGTATTAAAATCCTAAATTGTGGCTACTGATAGCTTTTTTTTTTTTTTTAGCAGCCAATGATGTCATTGGTTGCTAGGAATCAAGCAGGTAACAAAGTGTCAGTTTGGAGGCTTTATGCAGACTACCACAGCTGGATGAAAAATACAATGAGGAGAATTTATCAAACCTAGAGCAGACAAAAACTGGAGCAGCTGTGCATGGCAAACAATTAGCTTCTCTCTTTCATTTTCAAATCTTAACTGAACAAACTGAAAAGAGAGGCTGATTGGTTGCAGTGCACTGCTGCTCCAGTTTTTGTCTGCTCCAGTTTTGATAAATTCCCCACAATTTGTGGTTTTGATGGGATCATTCGTAAGTGTCTCTATGTGAGCGGATCCTTTCACGACTAAAATCTTGTCACTTGCATCTATGTTTCATTTTTACACAAGGACTGGGATGTTACCCGCAGTATATTACTTGCTGATTAAGCCAGCCGATTACTTGCTACATTTCAGAACATTCTTAAATGCACATTATTCCCTACAGCTTGCATGATTTATTACTCTGGACTCTTTGGGTTGAATTTATGAAAACTAGAGCACACAAAATCTGGAGCCAGGGGCATCCCCAGGTGAGGTATCACCCGGGGCGGCCGTGGGGTCACACCCCGCTGAGATGCCATCACAAAATCGCGTAATGACGTCGCAGATGGTTACCTGCAGGCGGCCACTCTGGGAAAGTTATTGTGCAGGTGGGATTATTGTGTCTTTTTATAAGAATGTGCATTAAAGGAGTTTGTATTTTTCCATGAACCTATATTCTCTTTATTTTGTTGTTATTTGTATCTTCCATTTATGGTTGGGCCTTGGAGTTTAACCTGATGAACTAGTTTATTTTCTTTTTTATTTCAACGAGTCAAAAATTGCAATTTTATTCATTTAAGGGATTAAGTGAGTACCTTGCGGCACCCCCCGCTCGCTCCCTAGCAACCAGTGTCATTGTTGAATGCTGTTGTGCGGCCTGCACAGCAATCTTTGCTGCCTCTCCCCTGTCCCTGCAGCACAAGCTACTATCCTGTAAAAGCTGCCCTAAAGCCTCGTTGCAGCTGAAGACATCATCGGTCGGTAAAGACACTATCTGCGGCCACAACTTAATATTTTGATACTGCAAGTGGGCAGTGGAGGGGAGAAATGACGCCGTGCTCAATCCATATTCTTTGTAATTCACACATTTGGCACTGAGACTTTGGGGCCCCACATTGTATATTTTCTTCCCTTTATATTTGTATAAGTGCAGTACGTTATCAAGTCAATGGACTGATACGCGGCATATCGAGACATGCAGTAATGCACCCCGAAACTATGAACAGGGCCTTACAATGGGATGCCTCCAGATTCTGCATAGTTTTGCAGATTCTGCATAGTTTAAAAGTGTGTAGTAACCCAAAAAAAGGTTGAAAAACACTGATCTAGGTCACTTTCTAGCCCTTGGTCTGTGATTAGACAGTCAAAGAGCAGCAGAAGACTGATGAACTCATTTATCTGCTCACTGTGTTCTCTTCTCCTGTTAGAATGTTACATTGCATACATTGTGTCCGGCCCTCCTCCTACTGCCTTTACTTTTACAAAGCTGAGGCTGATACCAAGTCAAATACTTACATAGTTGTATTAAATTTTTTTAAACTTTTTTTTTAAAATATATAATTGCATTAAAGGAGTTGTAAAGTCCCAGTATGTAGTATCCTGTTATAACATCAGCATTGAAACAGGAATACATACTTGAGGAGTTTTTGATAATGAAATGAAAGCTTACTTGAGAAAATCCTTATTATGTATTGAGTACTGCCTTCTGTCTGCCCCTCACTTTCATCAATTTCCTGCATTCCCCGTGTGTTTTGCGTCTCTTTCCCTGCTGCTTGATATGATGCAATCTTTTCCGAAGACTACATATACTATCATGCATTGTTTCTAGCAAGCAATGATAATGTTATATTGTTCAGACTTTGAGTTGTAGTTCTGAATGCAGTGACACAATTAAGTGCTTATTCACAGTGCTGAGTGAAATTGTGTCAGTTCATTGAAGAAGTACATCCTAGGGGCATCTTCAATAAGTTTACAGACTTTTAGATGGATATGGTTATTACGGGTGGGATGGAACATATGGAGATTCAATAGAGAAATACATATTTATTTTTAGTGTTTCATCATAGATAGCCTTTACTTAGTGTTGTTTTAAAATCTGCATGGAAATCTACTTTAAAGGTTATAAGATGTGTCAGCTGCGAATTACTTTAATGTACAGTTGCTCTATAAGAGAAGCCAGTTAGTATTTTCTGTTAGGTAAATATACAAAGAAAATATAATACTCTGTACTTGTAAATGCCAATTACATTATATATACTGTAAGACATCCATCTGTTTTATATAGCTGGTATATTTTATTGGGTAGATTGGATTAGACAAATTCTAGTAAACATGTATTTTAATGTTACTTAAGAGGCTTGCTTTTTAAATAAAAACATCTATGCACATTAAACAATCTAGAAGCCTTACGTTTCATCAGCTTAAAGCTGGCCATACATTATGCAAATTTTGGCCGCTTTTTCAGGAACTCGCTGTCAGCACCCTTTCGGCTGGCATCCCTCGATCAGCTGATCGAAGGAGCCAGTCGGAAAATCTTCAAACAAACACATCCGGCAGACAATGAGCCGGCTGTTGTCAAAATACAATAGAAACAGCAGGGGATTCCTCGATCAATGCTTGTATAGTGTCGATGAATGCATCTGCTCTATTTTTTTCCTTCAGCCTGCGGGTTGAACGAGAAAAATAGAACAGTGTATGTGTATTGCCAGCTTAAGCAGTTACTACACAAATAACAAGGGATGACATGTTACTCTGGTATTAATGTTGAAATTGCAGGATGAAAACAACAACACATATCTCTTAAGGGCTAGTTTACACAAGCCACAGTGCCTGCGTACCGCTCCGGTGCAGTCAGAAAAAAAGTGAATGCAGCATTTTTTCCTGACTGCACCAGATCGGAACTCAGGCACTTATGTGCCACGTGTTCCCTTGTAACCAAACGCACTGCGGCCGTAGGGCGTGGCTGAGGTGCCATTGAGTTCAATGCACCGCCACACCCCCTTCCATCCCAAAACAAAGTGAGCTAGCCGTAATGCGATCCAGTGCGTTCCGGACATAATCAGGCCAGAATGCACTGAGGCTGGTGTAAACTAGCCCTGAGTGTGATCAAAGGTGATACCATTTGTGCAGGAATGATCATGATAAACAGCATCAACAAACAACTCAATGTCTCCTCACCGGTATAAAACTCAACTAAGATTTGCATGGCAGTTTCAGGAAGAACACTTAAAAATAAAGTATATTTTCCAAATATATATATAAAAGTAAACTTCATCCGCCAGAGCCTTAAGTAGCATACCTGCTAAAGTAATGGCAATAGACACCGAAGCAGAGCCTAAAGAGTTAGTGGCATTACAGGTGTAGAACCCAACATCAGCTTCAACTGGCTCTAGTATTTGCAGAGAATCATCTGATTTTAAGAGGATCCTGTTTAAACATACCAATTGAACACAAGATTAAAATGATGTAAAAACAATGAGACATTTAAAAATATATATCCCTAAGAACTAGGGCCAGGCTATGGCCATTCAAATGCTTACATATTCCTAACAAGCAGTAATTAAACTTTAAAACAAGCCCTCACCAAACAGTAGCAATAGGCACTGTGAATTTATTCATCCTTAAAATGTATTGCTTTCTCTTGTAGCTCAGCTACTCCTTCCAGCAGTGACATGGCACTGTTAGCCTTCTATTCTCTGATGTAAACACACAGCAAGTGCTCAGAAAGAGCTGAGTGCAATCAGGCAGCGGGGTGGATCCTGACAATATTACATCATATAGCGGGCAGTTGCCCCTTATTTGCTGAGTTTGGGGTCACAGGAGGACATTAGTAAATGTCCTCCTGTGAACCAAAAGAAGACTAAATCCAAAAAAAGATTTGGCATTAGTTGTCTTTTAAATATGTCTTAGGATGTTTAATTTGAACTTTTGGATAGACTGGGGAGGGATTAAAACTTCTAACACATTTTTATTGTTTGTCTGTGACTACATTGGATAGATCTCTAACTTTGTCTTTGTAACGCCATCACAATAAATGAGGGGAGCAGGTATCAACAGGATAGGAAGGCAGGGGCAGCAAAAAAAACCTAATTCTTTCCCACGTTACTACAAAGTAGGTGTCTTTGTTGCTGCCTTTGTCCCCATTGTACTTTTCACCCCTGTTCTGATCATTTTCAGCCTAATGTAAAAATATAAAGAGGTTTGAGCTGGAGTTGGATTTTAATTCTTTAAAATCATTACTGTCAATAATACTATATAACTTTTTAGCAATTCTGTTGATCAGCAGTATTTTGTTCAGTGATTTACAAAACTATCGAAACTATCACCATAGCGACCAAGACGGCCGCTATGGGCCCAGGACACAGGGGGGGCCCGGTCAGGATGAGAAACAAAGGGCTCCCCGTGATGCCGTGTGGGCCGCCTGGGTTGCTATGGCATCGCAGGCTGCTGGCTGTAACTGGCAGCTGTGAGGAGAAATGTGCCGCTGTTCAGATCATTGACAACCTGTCAGAGATCTGTGCAGTGACGCGTTCCTCCTCACAGCCGCTGCTGAGTCAGTGACAGCCAGCAGCTGTGGAGGAGGAGGCTGGGCCTGGTGTCGGCAGCGGAGGAGTAGGTGGGGCCCAGCATCGGCAGCGCAGGAGGCAGGGCTCGCCAGCGGCAGAGGAGGCGGGGTCCGGGTTGGGGCCCGGCGACCGTAGAGGGGGATTGGATCGGGCTGATAGGTAAGAGACCCTGCAAAGCCCACTATAGATTTATAGTAATGCCCCTGGAAGCTACTTTTAGTGGACAATAATAGCATGTTGGGGGCTTATTTACACAAAATGAAATGTCACGCATTTCCTGCATTTTCTAGCGCAGACACTAAAGCATAAACTTCTACATTTCTTTTATATGGCCCATTGCCACTAATGTCTTGTGTAGCAATGTTATGAGAAAGGGCTTGCTTTCTAAATTTTGGATGTGTTCACTTGAAATCCATCCAATGTTTCTTTTAAAATCACAATGTGTGGTGCATGTCAACGCAATGAACACTAACGAACACATTCTGGTATAAACAAGGACTTAACAACAAAAAAATGACAGTATCTAAATGTGACACTGAAACTTTGCTTTTCCGTAGAAAAAAAAAAGTCCAAGTTCCCTTTAAAGAAATTACAATTCTCACGTCTTAAAGCCAAAATGAACTTTCAGATTAAATCAGCTATACAAAATACATTCCAGGTGTGCCAAAACAAAGGTGCATAATGTCTTACAGTTTATTTTCTTTAAGAAGCAGGCACATCCTGAGTAGAAAAGCTTGTCCCCTGCCAGCATGCAGCAGAGAAGGAACCTTTCTCACTGTGAGGAAGCAATAGTCTTCTCTGTAGAGGTCCAACACACCCCCTTCTGAGTCATAGATAGAGCTGTCCAATCAGCAGGAAGCATGAGCTTTGCTGTTTGAAGATCTATAGGTCTGACTTTGCAGGGGGCCTGTCAGACCTCTGCAGAGAGACTGCTTTTTCCACACAGAGAGCAAGGGTTCTTCTCTGCACCATGCTGGCCTCCTACTAAGGCTTCTAAAGAAAATGAACTGTAATACTTTGAACATCTTTTGTTTTGCACCTGGACTGTATTTAGCTGCTTTATAATGAATGTTTAATTAAGCTTTAGTCTATCATACATAAAGATAGCATATCTAAAAGCTAAACACACTCTACAAGACCGTGCATATCTTTGTTCCTACAATAAGAAACAACATGGAGGCATCCTTAACATTTCTAACCTGACATTAATTTTATAAATAGGAAGTTTTGCTGACTTCTCTTCACTAGAAAATAGTGTTCATGTCATTTTAGCATTAAGAATATGAATGCTTATTTCAAGATCCTACCATAAACAGGATACAATGTTTACTATTCATGTGGCATATCAGTGAACAAACTACAAAACTCATGGCAGGCGAATACTAACATCATCGGAGTAATAATAAACGGTATTTTTACTACCTGTTACTATATTTCACTTCTTCTCCATTCTTAGCCCATCTAATAACTGGTTTAGGGTTTCCTCCAGCTTCACAATGAAGTAACACACTGAGGGTTCCACTAGCCAGTGCCACGGTCTGTCCAATATGGGTGACAACCTCAGAAGCAGAAAAATGTTGGGCTGCAGATATCTTTCTGAGAATAACTGGCTTCCTGAGAGAATGGCTTAGAAGACTGTCATGTGACTCAAACACTTCTGCTTCCATTGATGATGACCTCCATGAGCTAGAAAAACCAGACACAGGTTTATACAATGAATGCTCTGAAATACCTGGACCAAGCTGTTTAGGCTCTGGCTTGAAAACTGGGGGTCCATGGTTTTCTAGGCGGCTTTTAACCAACTCATGAGCCAGCTGTGACAAAAGGTGTTTGCTGTTGTCATGGAGTTCACCAGGTTGCTGAGACAATAACCTAATTACGTCTTCTACATGCTTCACATCAGTGACAAAAGTATTAGGTACACTATGCTCTAAACCATGATCTTCCTCCGAGGAGATATTTCTCTCAAAAGATTCTTGAGGGTCAGATGGATCCATGTGATGCTCAGACCAAGGCTTTAGCGTCAGAAGACGTGAAACAATATTATCATAGCGGCTACTAGGATCCATTATCTGCATCTGCTTTTCAGTTTTACTTCGGTTAAAAAGATTAGAATTTTGCTGTTTTTCCGGACGATTAAAAGAATCACTCTTTCTGTTTTTTTTGACAGTGTCTTCTTCTCTATGTCTGGAAGTCTGAGAAATAATTTTATTGTTCTCTCCAATGAGCTTGATGACAAAATGTTCTTGACTAGGCCCAGCCATGCATGTGTAGACTCCAGTGTCTGATGGCCTGAGATTATGAATTTTAACATATCCATGTGGTGCCACAGTAACATGTTCTGAACTGATTAAGTGTTTTCCATCTTTCTCCCATATTATTTGAGGTTTACGATACCTACGCACAGGACACCTAAGTACGAGAGAAGTCTTAGGCAGGAGGTATGCATAGCCACCAACAACAAATTGCAGCTTCTTTTGCTTTTTGGTTTGTATGTAGATTTTTCTCAGGCCAGATATTTGAGGGGTCATCTTCTGACCATGCCAGGGTCCTTAAAATATGAAAAATAACACTTAGTGCATATATACCGAATACATGAATCTTCATCAATAGCCTTTATACTTCATCTTTGTTGTTTACCTAATTAAATTACTGGTAGCCATTTATTATGGCTAAATCTATTTGCTCAAACCTCTTCTGCCCTAACTTTAAGGCTGAATGCAAGGCATTTTTATTTTTGAGTAGTGTGGAGAAGGGTCAGAACTTCTGTCAGATTTTAAGTATGGTCTGTGACTTCAGTAGTGAGAATAAATACCAGTTCTTGTTGCGGTTTCTGCCCCATGAGATAGATTTCTATCTCCCCCAGTCAGCAATAAAAACATGAAAGAGGCTCTAAACCTTACTTAAGCTTTAGCTAGAGTTTAGCATTAAAGGAAACTGCTCCACGAAAAATATATAGGCTTAGTTTTTCTGACCTCATAAAAAAATCTGGGTGTTTTGCTGTATTTTGCCTTCTGAATCACTAATCCACTATAAGCATGAAGATAATGAAGTCAAAAGAAATTCACCCAGGAAACTAGCATTTCCAAAAGCAGAGTTTAGCACTGGTACAACTTGGTTAGCACCCAAGTTGTGCTAATGTCGTCCATAAAACTATATAATCACATGGTGTCGCTTGTGGACCAGGGCAAGAACTTATTTTTTTGCATCTGTGTTCCATGTAACTGAGTAAAGCTGGCCATATACTGCTGGAATTTGAAATTTAAGCTGTGTGTGGCCCTGGCAGCACCACTCTGTTTGACAAAAGTAAATTTTTCAATCGACTTTTGTCAAAGGAGTTGGGTCAAAAATTGTCGGCCAATCACTGTTCAGGCATTCCGACAACTGTAGCCATCGACTGTCAGAATACAATAGCCTTTCAGAGGATATTCCCCTATCCATGCTATTCATTATGGATAAGGGCATTATATGGCCAGCTTAACAGCTTAAGAACGTATTGAAGTCACTGGATCAGAATAGTAACCACGCAGTAACTAAACATTTTATTACGGTGGGCAGCAGTAAAATATTTTGTTTAATGCACTGATATATTTGACAACAAGGAAAGCTGCCTAAGGATATATTAGGAATACTATGTCAAGGTAGACTTATGTATGGAATCAGTTCATGTTGTTCATTATGGCTGTATAATCTGTAATCAAGAATTGTCATAATTCCTATGGGTTGTTGGAGTATGTCAGTTCAAGATATGATTGCTTTTATTAGCCCCACCATATCCTGATAAATTGACTAGAAATTCAAAACCTTTTCAAGATCTGGGTCCTCATCTCATTGTATGGTAGATTTTTTTTTTTTTTATATAGACATATGTCACAGTAAGTAAACATTTATACTGTCAAGATGCTACCCGTTCTGTGAAGTATAGTTGCACCTTTCACTGTTGCGGTACAGCGACTCTTGTACAGGTCAGCCTATGAGAGGAGTCATTTATGTCATTACTAATGTACAAAGGGCGCAAAAAAAATCATCTAAATAAAACAAATAATAGAACCTGCCATTACTTGTGCATGGTGTCATTGAGCAAGCCCGGGTCATCTGGTGAGGCATGGAACCTGGACACAGAGTGGTATTCACTATAATATATTCTGCTGTTTTCACCTTCTGTCTGCAAACAGCTCCTTGGGTTTGTGTCCCCTCTCCACATGAAACTGAACACTAAAAGTCAGATACAGTACAAATTAATATTGCATTAAAATAGAATATTATTCACAAAACAATGGCACTTTGGATTCTTCCTTTTCCTGGTGGTACAGTTTATCTGGAAAGGCCTTTGATTGTGTAAATATCTTGCAACAAGCACATTCAGCTTTCACAAGGAAAATATTAATATATTTTAAGTTCAACATAAAGGTCGTCAAGCAGGAAATAAATGTAAAGCATTAAAAAAGGTCTGTTCTAATCTGAATATTACATACCTGAGACCAGTCATTCAGAGACCACTCTGGTGGACAGTCTTCATTTTGGCATAACTCTTGTGTTGCAGGCTTTGCAGATGAGCAAAACGTTTCAGGGATTTCCAAAATGCTGCCATCAGAAAGTCTTTGTTTGCAGAGGGCCTCCCGAGTCTGAACACCCCCACCACATGACTGAGAGCACTGCAAAGTAAAAGCATAGTTATATGGAAAGAATACAAAGCATTGCAACTGAATAAGAAACCATTCATGAAATTGGTAGCAAAATGGAGTGGAAAGCAAATTTTCTGCACCTGTATATGATAGAATGCAATTATTATTATTACTTTCTAGCTACATTTACCTACCAGCCAAAAGACCTATAAACAATTAACTAGAGATACAGTAAATGCAGTACCAATAGACATTATCAGAGAAAACCCTAGCTGACAGGATATATACTCTCATATTTTTCATACACCTTATGCTGTCATGTGTGCACATTCCATCCAGCTAATGCTGAACTAAAGATAATAGTGCAGAAAGTAGGAAAGATGACTCAAACGGGCCTTTAGTTCAGCTAGGACTGACGTTAATATTTAAACTTGAACTTGGGGGGGGGGTCGGGTCCACAACCCCACAGGGGTTGCAGAGGTTGAGGTTGTAACAGAGAGTAACAGAGGTTACAGAGGTTGCAGAGGTTGCTCAATAGAAACACGTAGAGCTGCCTGAAGAACCTTCAGCCTAAAGTGCTAAACCTAATGAAATAAGAAATGAACTTTATCCTACAATAAACGTTTAAACGCATGGAAATTGGGGGTTTTGAGCCCAAAAGGTGCTGTTAAAACTTAGTATTACTGTGGAGCTCAGGAGTACAATGCAATTACAATGCTAGTTTTAGCCAGTGACAGATTTCTTTATTTTTAGCTTTTTCTATAATTTGTTCAAAAAAAGGTAGTTTAAAGGAGAACTATGAGGTGAGTGCTTTTCACTCACCTCATAGTTCTAGCCGACCTGTGACAATGAGGCTGTCACAGGTTGGCTCAGTAGATCGAGAAGTGAGCAAGCACATACCGGTGTTTTCTCACCTCTCGATCCTGCCACAGCTCTCTGCCGTGACAGGGGAGTGGCTGGACACCCCCCGCTCCGACCCGCCAGTGCTGACTGGCAGATCGGACGGGGGAGGGGGCGGGTACAGCTGGCTCTGCCTCTACATAGGCAGAGACAGCTGTCACTCACGCAGCTGGGTGGATTCAGACATAATTGTTGGGATCTGCTTCAGCGCCTCAGTATATACCGAGAGCTGTAGCTTGCGGTATACTGAGCTTAGGGTGACAGGAGGACGCTAGTCTGTGTCCTCCCGTTACCCTAAGGAGAACTATGGGGAAAAGCCTTAACCCCATAGTTCTCCTTTAATGTTTTGTTTTTGCTTTCCAATCACTGATATAGGTACAGTACATGTATTGACTCAAGACAAGTGACAAAGTACAGCTCTCGTCACCTAAACACTATAGTCTACTGTGTAGAAAAAACACCAACCAGAGAAACCAACTAGAAATAATCTTCACTGAAAATGGCCCCTAACAAAATAAAAAAAGCTATATTATATAAAAAAAAAGACAACAAGCTGTCTGCCAAGGAAATTTGACATTTTAGAATAACTGGTTAGGAATAGACATTTTTTCCACAATTCTGAATACTAAGCATAATGATTGTATTGGAGATGGAAAATCTAATATAGACATATATTCTCATTGTGCTGACATGGAATGACTCATGAGGTTTTCCATGCCCTAGAGTTAAATCAACACAAAATTTGTTTTTCAACCTTTCTGTTGTGCATTTTAGAAAGTTTTATGACATTAAACAATGTGGCAAAGTCCCAAATGGCTGCTTATCCTAAAAAAAATTTTGTCTGCATGTATTCACCTAAATAAAATTCCACGAAAAAAAAACAGAGATTGTCTTACAAACTTTTAAATTGGAACCCTGATACTAATTAATAATATCATAATAATAACATCTGCAATGTTCTTATAAACTACAGAGCAATGCTGATTCTGCCATTAGTTATCTCGGTGTGGAAGCATATGTTCATCTTTTTCATAGCAGCAGAAATCATAGAAATACCTATATCTATGCTGCTATACCTGTTCAAGTGAGCTCTATCTTCCTAGGCCAGTGAAAGTGCATTTCAAACAGTGGGGTGACAACAGTTTGTTTCTGTTAGGGCCACAGTGGAGGAAAGGTTTATCATATCACATATAGTGGTGTTCCTTGGACATCCTTCTATGTGAATTCATAACTAAGTACCAGTATCTCTGCAGGTTGTGCTGTAGGTGTAAACTGAAGTTCTCATTTCAGGTACAATGGTGGAGGTGAAGTGTTCTTTGTAGATGGCTAACTATTTATTTAAACTCTGTCAATACTACAGATTAATTTATGGTCAGGTTTCATTGGTCTATTCAGGTACACCGCTCTGACCCAAATATTAAAGAGGAGCATAACCCATATCTTAAAAATTAAAACAAAGGCAACTTTAGAAATGTTTAGTAATGGCAATCTACAAACAAATACTTGCAGATATTTGCTGGCTTTTTATTTTTTGCATACCTTATTTTTCTTTCCTTTCCTAGTCTTCTGACAGTGGCCATTTTAACTAAGGGCAGATTACTAGATCTGTCTTTACTTCCTGGAACTCTGGAACATGTGACCAGGACATGTGACCATGCAGGGGAGGAAAATGGGATTACAGATGAGATTTCCCAGCAATGCTCTGCTGATGTTACCTTCCCAGGATGCAATGCTTGGGCACGATTACATCATTTGTGCCAAAGGAAGTGGGAAAAAATTAATTGTAAGTAAAAAAAAAATATGTTTGTTTAGTTAATGAATGCAAGATGATTTCATATCAGCATGCAGAACAGTATGCCGATGTGATTTTTAGCCAAAGAGGATAAAGGTCCACTTTAAGAGCTTGTTTTAAACCATATTTGCTGCTTGTTAAGATTATGTAAATGCTTGAATGGCCAAAATGCTATGATCAATTTATATACATACTCCAATGGGACTTTCAGGTGCCGTATTGAAAACAGATCAGTAAAGGAACAATATTTAATATATCTCATATTTATTTAAAAAATAAATAAGAGGTACAGCATATTAAATAATGCTCCTTTACTGATCTTTTTCCAAGATAGCACCTGAAGAGTCCCATTGGAGTTTGTATATAAATTGGCCATAGGTCTCATTGATGTAAGAAATTAATTGCTCCTATATATTGTTACAAAACTGATTTTTTTTTAAATTCTAAATTATAGAGAAATATATATTCTATATTCTAAATTCTATATATAGAGAAATGAAGATGCAAAGGTAACAGAAGACAGAGTTAATGTCTTTCTGCTGTGTTTGGCACTGTGCTTCTCCCTATAAAATGTTGCTGAAATCAAGATAAACCCTTTGACTGGCATGGCCCCAAAATCGGCAAACTTTAAATAAATACAGGCTTAAATTTATAGAGCTTCTTTATCATCTTGAAGGATATAAGCTTTGATTACAATAAATGAATCTGCCAAAATACGGCTTTTAAATGCATCCAGATCTCTCAACTCTCCATATTTTCCCACCCTATATTTTTACAAAGGGAAAGTTCTTTGTAGTATAAACAAGTAAATATGTAATCCTTCACCTGTTTGTGTGTATTCCCCCATTTAAATGATGTCGGAAATAAGAGTGGGGATACTATAAATCAGACTCTTGTAAACAATTTATATAAGAACCAGAAATGTACATGTGTTTAAAACAAATACAGCCAGGAGATTCATGCAGATATGGATACTATATGTTCTATTCGTAGCCTCTATTTCAGTACAGAAAAAAAAATCAATATACAGTATATAAACTTTTGTTTCTCATTTCAGTGGGACAGGAAGTGAAAAGGGACAGGAAGTTTAGGGAAATTTCAAATTTCTCCATGGCAGAGAATCTAAAACTTTTTCACAGAGAGAGAGAGAGAGAGAGAGACAGAGAGAGAGAGAGACAGAGAGAGAGAGAGAGAGACAGAGAGAGAGAGAGAGACAGAGAGAGAGAGAGAGAAGCAAACCCATTTCTATTAACGTCTATCCTTTTTTTGAAGATCCTTTTGATTCTATCAAGATTCTACAGATTATGCAGAGCCAGAAGTACTCATTTTGCAGCTTTCCAGATTGGCTGATCCTCAGCATAGCCAAGGAGGTTGTATCAGGTCCCCACTGTGAGGAACAAATGGAGCCGGCCTGTAATTTGGCACTCTCCTAGACACATGGTGATGGTATTAAAAATCATTCTCCCAGCCTGCCACTAGATGGAGCTGAGGAGCATAAGCATTTGCTATGCTCCTCAGCTCCATTAAGTGGCTGTGCAAACAGCATCTGGACAGATAATTTAAAAAATCATGTCCTTAATGTAATGTGTGAGTTGCCACAGAGTGCTTTACTCCACATCCATTGTCTCGATGTGGTACATGCTGTTAGGGATTACCGCTCGGTTATGGTGTCATTTGACTGACTCTCTTTTGATCATTCCTTAGGGTCACTGTAAGAGATAACCTGATTTTTTCCACCATCCCTAGGTGGATTAGACAGCTCATTACCCAAACCTATGGGCTTAGAGACAGGATTTCACCCTTTCCAGTCAGAGCACACCCCACTGGATCATTTAGGTCCTAATGAACTCAAACAACAGGATTTAAGTCAAAAATCCAATTTTCTGAAAATCCAATTTAAAGGAGAAATATGGGTCATGCCATTTCTTATGTCTTTAATGTTTTCTGTTCTCTGTCTCAAAAAGCATTAAAGCCATTATGTCTACAAAACAGCCAAGCAGCTAGCATTTTCAGGGAAAAGTGGTGTAGACAACATATAGCTAATTTATTGTGTGGTTAAGAACAACATACATTACCAGAAGTAAAACATTTAAAATAGAAAACAGCTTGAACCATATGCCCAGTGGGTGAATATGCAGAGAAAAGTTTTGTACTGAGAAATGATATGACATGAGAAGAGACCTGAGGGTGGAGCCTTTAAAATGTGTAGAGTAAAGCAATGTTTACACAATGCTCCCTATTAGGTCTTTATTTGATAGGTGATACACCAGGATTACGGCTCCCAATGCACTAAAACACAGTATGAGTCACAACAGAGCCCCAGGCTACATCTAAAAAACACAAAGCTTCTAGGTTCCTCATAATCAACAGCAGTCGCTACTTTATCTCTAAATGTTAGACTCCAATTAAGAACACTCTTCATAACATTTAGATGGATATCATGTCTTACCGGTTTCCAATCTGAAGTGTACCAGGAAGGTGGGCAGTCAAAGCGGTTGCAGGCCTGCACCAAAATAGGTTTAACCTGTTTGCAGACATCATCCCCCAAAACAACAGTTTCATTTGTCTCGCGGGACAGCAGATGAGAACAGAACACATCTCGGGTCTGTAATCCAACGCCACAACTCAAGCTGCATGAGCTCCAGTTCCCATTTTCCCACCTGGTGGAAAGAAGTCGTAGCATTAGCTATTCTGATAGACTGTGTAATTCATGAGTGTCAATATTTAAGTTAGGTACAGTAAAATCAATGAATCAGTGCTGCTGGGTGAAAAGGCTGAGTGCTGCCAGTTTGTGTTGGGGCACACAATTGGCCTTGAACTGACCTGAGTTTAGTTAGGGTCGAACGAGCAGGTGTTTTGTTGTTTGAGGCTCTAGACTTACTGTACAAAGCCCCCTGTATTGAAACTGTCTGTTTGCTTTTTTGCTAAATAAAAGTGCAGCTGAAACCTACCAGGGCCATTCCTGGGTGTACCTGTCTTATGCATGGTTTACTGCTGCCATTACCAGTTACGCCTGCCTCCCTTACAATATTTGTATGTAGAATATATATTTTTCCTACAGTAAAATGTTGTAGAAGGAATGGAAACATTGTCCACGAAGGCCAGCCTTTTACCACCCATTAGTTGGGGTGGATTTAGTGACTAAACCATCCAACCAAAAATCTTTTTTTTAAGTGAATGGTTTCTGTCATGGGAAATGCCCAGTATAGTCATATTATTGCAATAGCTATAATTGCAACAATTAAATATAATTGTAATATTATTATTATTGTTACATTGGCAAGTGAGCTATCAATACTCCACTGACATCACTACTTCACAATGAAAAGACAAACTTTTTTCCTAATTTGTAAAGTTAGAACAATGGAAGTTCTTTTGAAATTCTTGGGTAGATATTTATTAAACAAAGGGAGAGTGAAATTATATATAGAAA
>NW_017306524.1:838240-885858 GCF_000935625.1 Nanorana parkeri | reverse complement strand
GTAATGCACATATATATATATATATATATATATATATATATATATACTGTGTGTGTATATAATATATTTATTAACATAGTGGTGTAGTGGTTAGCGCTTCTGCCTTGCAGCACTGGGGGTCCCTGGTTCAAATACTGCCCAGATGAGTTTGAATCAAGGAGTTTGCATGTTCTCCTTGTGCTTACGTGGGTTTCCTCTGGGTACTCATGTTTCCTCCCACACTCCAAAGACATGCTAGTAGGTTAATTTGCTCCTGTATGTATGCATGTGAGATAGGGACCTTAGATTGTAAACTGAAAACACAAAGTGCACAGCTTGCCCCTATCATGCGCCCCCGCAATCCACATTCGGTGCATGGATGACTCTTCCGGAGTAATAGGCTCAAAAACTGTGGAACCAGCACACGATGATCTTCCCAAAAAATTCAAACTTGCTATGACTAAGGCCGAGTGAGGCAGAAACGCGTCAGCAGTTGTGCTTTGTATAGATGCATGTGGAATAAAGTTTGAATTTCTTTGGAAGATCATGATGTGCTGGTTCCACAGTTTTTGAACCTTATATTGTAAGCTTCTTGAGGGCAGATAGATATGAATGTGCAGTATGTAAAACGCTGTGTAAAATGGTCATTGCTATAAAAATACCTGAACTAAATAAATAAACACCATAATTCGGGCCACCCTGCCCGTTGAAGAGATAAACCTTAGGGAAAAAAAAACCATGCAAAGAATTTACTGTCCATTTCCTAGAAGTTAAAATGATAAGCCTCAGATCCTAAAGCCAAGTTTTTCTAAACTCAATTAAAAGAAAAGTGCATGGAAGGGTTAGAAGTTCTGTTAGGATTGTATTG
Organism: Nanorana parkeri; assembly: GCF_000935625.1. NCBI lineage: Eukaryota > Metazoa > Chordata > Amphibia > Anura > Dicroglossidae > Nanorana > Nanorana parkeri. Next base: position 885,011 of record NW_017306524.1, on the reverse strand, counting down.
CCATCTGAGATTTTCATTCACTTTCTGTCCCTGTGACTAGTGGTTATCATGACAGAAAAAAATAGGTTGCAGATGGACTTTAAATTGAATCACACAAGAATGGAGGTAATAGGTAACCACACACCTTCAGAATATCTGCACAGAAAAGTTGTTTTAGATCTTCTTCAACCTCAGAACGGAGGTAATAGGTACCCACACAAATGCAGTATATCTGCACAGAAAAGTTGATTTACATCTTCTCCAACCTTAAAGTTGCCCCCAACTTTTAAAGGTAAGAAACACTCAGATACTGCATGCATGCATCTCCTAAACAATTGCATCAATTTTCCCCTAAATGCTGGCACTTAGCACTAACCTATATATTATATAATTGCACCGTTTGACCATAATGACTAAGAGTCAGGCTGCTAGTACCGAAGCAGTCTAAGGAGAACTGATCTGCACATCTAAAGACAACTAATTTTGACACTGTGTATCATCACTCTCCTTTAAAGCAACCCTTTTTTGCCCATGCTTACAGAAACTGTCATCAAATATAAACGTTTAATATTAAACCTAATACCAAATCCCTGATGCACAGTCCGTGAACAATAACTCTGCTCCAGTCTTTCTCCAAAGACCCAGTTATTTCCCTGCTGCACGTCACCATTTTACCTCTTGCATAGCAAAAAGAACATTAAGCCAGCCTGCCAAGCACATCAAAGACACCTCTTTCTCTGATTTATAAGACACTTCTCTCTGCATATGTCAGCAGCCAGGTAGAGTGGTTAGATATGAAGGCTAGGCTCCTACAAGAAGTCAAATTTTGCAAAATGAATGAGTTTTTTTGGGACAGGAAAGGTTCACTTTAAGCTCAAATTCAAAATGGACTCTTTTTTTTTATAACATAAGCAACTTCTTATAAACAGAATTATACATATTTTATATAATATATTTGAAATAGTACACATGCTATATAAGTGTAATTAGTTCCGTAAACCCAATTTGTTACAATGAGGTACAGATATGTATATAAAAGATAACATCTACGAGTTTTTCTTTCAACACTATGCAGAGGCTAATAAGAAATGCTTCAATACAGAAAAATAAACTTACTGCTTCCATAAAGATCATCTTTAATATAAACCAGACAATGTTACACTGCATTTCTTAGGGTTATTGTAAAGTATAGTCAATTATAAAGCAATTTGTTGATTGACTCTTTAAATAACTGAAAGATTAGGAAACAGATAAATGATGCACTATACAAAGTGGGGGTCACATCTTTTCAGATCCAATTTTGTACATTTGGCAGCAAGAAATTCCACATCAGTGAGAGATTTTGTTTTCAGAACAGAAAATTAAGTGGAATAATCACGGCTTGTCTTATCACCCATATTTTGCCTAAGTGTCATATAAGGGGGCAGAGGTGCAGCAATGAGTAAATGTGCTCAAGATTGGGCAATAACCACAAGCATTAATCTCTCACACGTGTGTAAAAGTGAACTTAGCACCACTCTCCTGACATTCCTCATTTAGATGACTATGAACACGTGTAGACAATAACTTAACGTCAGGGCTAAAGTAGAGGAAATTGCAACCAATTGTACAAATGGATTACAGTTATTCAGAGTATAATGGCAGGGATATGACACTGCACAATGAAGCATATAATGAAATAAAGACAAAACCCGTAAAAAGCAATGCTGTAATCCCATATCTAAAGTTAGATTAGGTAAAGAAACAATAATGGGCTAGTGCTTTGTAAAATTAGACCGTTGTAGATAAGAATCACCATTTATATTTCTCGTACCATTCCACGGGGACTCTGTATAATTCCTGGTACAATATCATTATTTTGAACCAGTACACTTTGAACAGGTTTTCTATGACAATGCAACAGTGTACATTATGGAAGCTGGAATAAATTATCTAGAGTTTATGAACCAAGTGGGGTAATAAAGAACACTTGAATGGGTAAGCTTAAAGTGTATGTCTGGGCAAAATAAAATAAAAAAACATACAGTGCATCTCTTTAATACATGCATATTTCCCTATGTTTTATCTCTTAAAACACAGAAAGTACAGACAAATACCTGTTGCATCTACCAGAAACCCAGTGAGCTCCTAACACTCCTAACCAGGAGCAGGAAGCCTAATATGACTGCTCTATACAAAGAGTACACAGAGTGAGCATTGTCAACCTAAGGCAGGCTACTTGTAGACTTACTATGTTAAAATAAATGGAATACCGTATTTGCCGGCATATAAGACGGGTTTTGAGACCTTAAAACATCCCCCAAAAATCGGGGGTCGTCTTGTACATGCGGAAGGATACGGTATACTGTATGTAGCCGAAGCTACATACAGTATACCGCGCTGAGCCAATCACGGCAGGCTTTGTATTAATGAATACAGGCTTTGTATTCATTAATACAAAGCCTGCCGTGATTGGCTCAGCGCGGTATACTGTATGTAGCCGAAGCTACATACAGTATACCGCGCTGAGCCAATCACGGCAGGCTTTGTATTAATGAATACAAAGCCTGCTGTGATTGACTCAGCGGAAGACGGAGGGCACAGCGGGGATCGTGGACAAGGTAAGAGACTGTAATCCCGAGTGTGGCTCGGGGGTACCGCTTATGGTACAGAAAATTAACCCTGAGCCAAACTCGGGAATACCCCCATGGATGTTAGTGGGTGCATCTAAACATTATTTTGGGCTATACTCGTCTTATACGACGAGTATAGCCCAAAACCTATATTTTAACACAAAAAGTAGGGGGCATCTTATACGCCGAGTCGTCTTATATGCTGGCAAATACGATATGAAATACATTACATTTTTGTTTTGGGTTTAGATATATTTTAATGTCTTTAGAGATACACCAAAACTAATGCTGGGCATAAACATGTTCTGACAAAAAGATGAATAGGAAAATAAAAAAATTTATGGATAAGTGCATAATATGCACTTTCATATATCACTGAATTTGATCTCATCCCAGATGCAGAAATAGTAGTAATCAGCTAACAAAAACCTCCAACTTGGCCAATTAACTATACCTCCTAGAAGGATCTTTTAGAGTTGTTTACTATGAACAAAAGGTATAAGCATGGCAATGGCCACCTGTTCAGGCCATATTTATAATGTGATTTATGAACATATACTTGGGGAAGGATACCTGGGATGCACCAACAAGGTGTGATAATGAGGACATTGCTGAATTCTAGAATGTTTTTTTTTGTGTATTTTTATTTACTTTGTTTTGTTTTTTAGTATCTGCCCTACCTGCTGGTCTGTACCTTTCTTTTAGCCTGGTTTCCACGCGCTTCTTCCTACAATTCAATTATAACTCAAAATGTGTTCTCACTGAATGTACACTACACTGTCATTGAATATGACCTAGAAATGAACACCACTTAGCAAGTATGGTATTAGAAAATGTTCTAATGATTGTTAGAAATGTATGCATTTAGCGCTACAGTAGAAGGATTAAATAATAATTTTTTGTTGGAATGTATGCACTAGTGCAACATTATACTTAGGCTTCTAAGAAAACGTGGTTTTCAATTGAACTGCATGGCATAAATACAATATTTTATGTGGAATCCCCAGAAATTGTGGGAGCCAATTTGGAGCCCTACAGCTATACATACATTATATTGGGTAAAGTAAGGAGTCACAAGTAGCATATTCATAACCAGAAAATCAAAAGAACACCATGAACAATGCTTATCTTTTGTAACATCTAATAAAAAGTATTAATACTACAGTTGTCGATATAATATTTTTAATGCGTAATTAATATTTTAATGATCTAACATAATCTTAATTTATCATGACCAGCTTCCCCACTTTGCATTGTGGTAACAAGCGTATTTCTACAAGGCATGGTACTGTACCATGCACGCATTTGTGTATTCAGTGCCCTTCATTTTGAACAGAACTTTAATGCACTAAAGCAATGCACCTGTGTTGCAGGACTCAGCAATGCATGGTAATGTAACATCTTGTGCCATTGCTATAAAAAAAAAAGAGTCAGATGTGGTTTCTGGTTTGCTGGGCTGCATTGGAAGCACATTCAAAATCATAAGGCTACCTTAAGGCAATGTATGTTAGTGCGCAAAGTAAAGTGTGTAAATGTTCATGCGTTAACACACAGGTGTAAAGCCAGCCTAAAGCATTAGACTATGCCTTTTAAGGAAATGCCTATTAAGCAATTCCCACCTTGCACTACACTATGGAGTCTATTTATAAAGCAGTGATTTTTTTCACCAAACATTTACCAGTGCTGAATCAATCACTGTCATATAAACTATGCACCTGGAAGATTCACATTCAGTGAATGTTTGGTTAATGTCAGATTTACGACTTTATAAATATACCCTAATCGTAAAGTGTAACATATCACTCTACAACCGGCTCTCCAAGGTTAATTACCTGGAGTGGCCTCAAGTGGCTTCCTCTAGGGCAAAGGAAGATTAAACAGATTCTGGGAGTGTATCTCATACTAAACAAAGTTATGTTATGCCATTTCCCTTTTTTATGAGGCTACAGAGTCAAGGGACTGAAAGATGTGCACTATAAATGCAGCTATCCTTTGATACACTGTAGTAGTGTCATGTGATTAGGAGTTCATTTCGAGTTAGTCATTGTTTCCAGTTGTAAACTTGGATTGTTAAAAATAGAAATGCGGAGATAATTAGCCATGTGTAGAAAATATGGAAGTGCACCCTCTTTGTTTTTATCTGGATCACACATTTTCATGGATGCTGCTCCAAATAGCTGACATTGGAGAATACACGTGAACATTCCAGGTTCTAAGCCTGCAGAGCAGCTGTGTTATGCACAGTGTTCCATTAGAGAGAATCACAAATCTGCTTAGTATGAGCTGACCTCCATGATCTAAGGCTACACAACCGCTCTGTAATGTGTGCTAATCTGTCATTGCAGTGATTGCGCAAAACCAGCTTGCATGATTGCTCAAAGAGCACTGAAATGTAGAAAACAGTTACGAAAATAACTTTGGATGAACCTGTAAAGCACTACAGAGTGTGATGGTGATACAAGTAAAATAATAATAACATTATCACCTACCAACATCCAGTCTATTGAGAATATTGAATCACCTAGTGTAGCATTATCTAGTCTGCAGTTTTAACGCACATACACCTGTGATAGTGCTGGTAAGAAGGGTGTCTACCCAGCCAAAAAACTGTGATATGGCTAGTGTTTTAAAGAGGCTAGCAATTGTGATTGATAATTAATAGAAATATGTTCACTGACAACTTTATTTAGTTGAGAGTAGAATCGGGGGAACTTAAAACTGAAGTCAGGTTTTTATTGTTGATAGAAGATAAAGATCACCAGCACTCAACCAAAAGCATGAAGTTCATTTGCTTTTTATTGAAGTAACATGTCACAAGCGTCATTTAGCCAATGTTTCGGGACCACGTAGGGTCCCTTCTTCAGGGCAACATAATCACTAAGCAAATTAACTTCATGTTTTTGGTTGAATAGTGGTGATTTTCATCTCCTATGATCCTGGAAAACACGGCGCTATCTGTGTCATCACTACAAACACAACGAAAGTCAAACAAGGTTTAATCACTGTATGGAGTGCCGTTGACATATCACGATATTACAAGGTTTTTATTGCTGTCTGTTCCCACTTGAAATATTTACCCTCACCTTCTGTCCCTGTTTTCAGACAGGGAGTGAGGGAAATCTCCCCACTGGACACACGCCACAATTAAAACTGGCCCTTTCCCACTCTATTAAAATAAAATAATTTTATTTTGTGTATTTGCCCATGTTGGAGGGATTCACCTAAGCTTCATTTTCTGGTGACCACACAGGGTGAAGGGAATTAGCTATAGAACAAATGACAGAGGTTCTTTACCCAAAACTAATAAAAAATACGTTTTGGCTGGAGCTTTAAATCACTGTTGTATATTTAGGAAAACCACTACTTTTAAACCTCAGATATTTAATTTAAATGAAAAAGACACCATTGTACATTGTGAAAAAACTTGTGTTGGAATAAAATGGTAAATTACCATATTTTAACTACTTTCTATTTGCTATAATAACTGCATTGCGGTTGAGCATCACAGTTAGAGACCAAGGTAGTAGCCAACAGTAAGGCCATTGTCCAAAAAAGCCTTTCTATAATAAGACAATTTTCCACTTGGGCAAGTGGAAAGAACAATTAAAGGAAAGAGTCTGGATAAAAGTGGGTATGGTGAACTAGTACTAATGTTGTCATGGACAGTTCACTTCTGATTTGTTACCATCTAGTGCTGTGAAGCCTTTAAGTGGCTTTCTAGTTATAGTAGATTTACAAAATTAAAAAATGATTAATGCCACACAGAAACCTCTAACTAAAGCTGCAATATGTTCTAATTACCTGTATTAAAAGCATCATAAAACTGGAATCACTGGATATTTGCTCAGGTGGCTGTGAAGCCTGTTCTTATGGAGACTAAAGATTTTTACTTACTAGATTTGATACACCCTCTACATTGACTTGAACTGAAATGTTAAGCTAAATGTATTATGTATGCATTGAGAAAAAAAAACAAAAAACTACAGCCAAGTGTCCCTCTGAGGTTTACTGATTGAAAAGTCACCTTTTAACTATATGCTTCTTCCTTAAATAGATTTGTGTGTGTTTTCAGTGAGGAGGAAATAATGTAGGTGTACTAGATAGATAGTTTCCATATGACAACCAACCAAATCAACAGCACCATGTATGTGGGTACTGCCATAAGATTCTATAATGCAATGACTTTGCAGAAGAGCCATATAACACAACACAGTTCTGGGAATTTAGTGGCAGGTCCCAACCCATGTCCCTCTACTGTTGCTGCATGTCCCTCTACTTGCACAAATGTTTCTTAAAATGAAACATAGATAATCTGCGCTTCTGGAAAAGAGACTAAAGTGGAAATATGTATTATAAATTAAAACCTAAAGCAGCTCTAAAAGAGAATGGAAGAATCCTTTCAACGATCGGGAAAAATATATATCAAAGCGCTAAAGGTATAAATAATATGAAACTTAGTGCAACCACTTGATATAGTGAAATTAGGGTTTAGCCGGTCTAGCCCTAAACCAAGTGATATATCTTACATAGGATCATGAAAGAAACAATTAAATTAATAATTCAATTGTGCTGTGGAAAAACAGATAGTGATTGGGACAATAAAAAAAAAAAAAAATTTCAATCACTGTGTAAAGACATCAAAATATATAACAATATATGAACGATCCACGCAAAAAAATATATTAAAAAACGTTAAAAATAAAGTGTTCAGTGAGAAATAAACGTAAAAACGTAAAAAACGTGTGCAAGAGAAATTGTTAATGATATATATTGTTGATGATAAATATTTCTTAGTGGTGGTCCGACAGCCCCTCTTGGGTGGGTACTCACCAAATGGAGCTGGATCAAAGGCTTTTAGTTAGTGACACTTGAGCCTGCAATCGTGCTTTCAAACTTGGACCCAGTTGTTTCCACTCTCAGTACCTGCAAGGTGAGTGTTTGATTTTTCTCCCTTGTAGCGCTGGCTGTATCCCAAAAGTGAAGCTGGATCGTCTCAGGCACAGTGTCAGCAAAACTCCTCCAACACACGTGCAGCACACACAACCTGTTTCCTGCGTGTGACGTCACTGGAGCGCAGCGTTGTGTGTGCTGCACGTGTGTTGGAGGAGTTGTGGCAAAGTGTCTTCATTAGCAGCTCTGGTCTGCTCAGTTACATGATGATCCTCAAAATCAGCCAGTCTGGACAGCAGAACACATTACTTTCCTATAACACTGAGACCTAGTTGTGTACTCCTTTCATACATTACCACCTGCTGCAGCTCTATACCCACACTTATATCCAGATCACTGGACCAATTGGGTACTTAAACCTCATGCCCATCCTGCTTTCATCTCACACAGGCTTTCAAGCAGAGGGTGATATTCTAGATATTTGATTAATTCACAGGTCAGTAGTAGACAAATGTCCACAATATGAAAAGACTGGAAAAATTAAAAACCAGCTGCTAACAAGTTTCTCACAAGACCTGTAGGCCTGTGGTGTAGCGAAAGTAATAAAATGGTCACATCACAAACTATCAAAAGAATCTTACAGATTGTGTGACTGCAAAAACAGCAGGGAGGAAGAGGCCTGTACTAGACATGTGCGATTCGTTTCGTTACGAATCAAAATTCGTACGAATTTTCCTGAAATTCCGAATGTCGGAGCATCCGAAATCCGAATGGCAGTTTCCGAATTATATCCGAAATACGAAATTCCGTTAACGAATTTCGGATCCGAATTTCTTTGAAACAGGAACTAATATTACCCCTGTAAATGAGGTTGAACAGCATGACAAGATTTTTTTTAATCCGAGATACGGATCCGCTGCTGCTGATGCATTACAATACACAGTTACACACACAGGCAGGAAATACGAAATTCCGTTGACGTATTTTCGTTCCATTACGAACATTCGTTATATTGAAGGTAAAAAGCAAAGTACATTTATATTGGAGTTGATGGTAGTTTTTTTTAAAGTCCGAAATACGGAATTCGGAATACGGAATCCGTTAACGGAATTCGTATTTCGTTTTGGTTGACCAATCAGAGGTTCTCTTCTGCTGCTGAGAGTTGCATTACAAATACAGGCAGGAAATACGAAATTCCGTTGACGTATTTTCGTTCCATTACGAACATTCGTTATATTGAAGGTAAAAAGCAAAGTACATTTATATTGGAGTTGATGGTAGTTTTTTTTAAAGTCCGAAATACGGAATTCGGAATACGGAATCCGTTAACGGAATTCGTATTTCGTTTTGGTTGACCAATCAGAGGTTCTCTTCTGCTGCTGAGAGTTGCATTACAAATACAGGCAGGAAATACGAAATTCCGTTGACGTATTTTCGTTCCATTACGAACATTCGTTATATTGAAGGTAAAAAGCAAAGTACATTTATATTGGAGTTGATGGTAGTTTTTTTTAAAGTCCGAAATACGGAATTCGGAATACGGAATCCGTTAACGGAATTCGTATTTCGGATAAAAAAACAACTACCACTCCAATATTAACAAAGGTATTTTGCTTTTTAACTTCATCATAACGAATGTTCGTAAAGTTACGAAAATATAACCGCCACTAACGAAAATTCGTATTTCGTACGAATCCGAATCCGAATTGAGTTCAGTTACGAATTACGAAATACGAAATAACGGATATTCCGAAACGAAACGAAACAGAACAAATGTTTTGACGGCGCACAAGTCTAGCCTGTACACAATGAGACTTCATATTGTCTGCAATTTTTTGTCATCTTCATAAAAGCAGAGGGAATAATAAAATCCAAAATATTAGTCACATGGAGATGAAAATGATTCCTTCTAATAGTCTGGTATAGGGTCTTCTTGCAGATGCAAAACGATATGTCTTGTCCTTATAGAACGCCCTAGGGTTTGATAAAATAGTTATATGGAGCCTGCTTGAAGTGGACCTGTGGTGTTTTGATTCGCTGCAATTGGGATGATGTAATGGTGCCAGAAACCGTGACCCTGCCATCAGGACCAGCTGGTCCTTATAACCTATGGCCACTTTGGGAAGCAAATACCTCCCACAGCCACAGAGTAGGTGAAGTAACACCTCTAAAGGTGACTGGCCAAGGGTTAGAGTATATCCCACATCTATACCTCTATAAATTGAGCAGCATGACTATAATCATTGTAATTTGTACAGATCCTGTTCTGAACAAGGCAGAATTTTCTGATGTGCTCCTGCCGAAAGGAAATAACAGTACTGCCTAAAATGGTAAACTTGATTTCTGTCATTTCTCCCCTTTATATAGCAAATAGCCACATTTTTATATATCATTGTCTTTTGTAATTTAAACCTTTTTTCATATTTCTGTGCACTGCCTACCTAGGGATATTACAATATAAAAAATAATATGTGGTCTTTTGTGTACTAAGCTAAGAACTCATACTCTTAGAAAGATTGTTGCATTATATTACCAGTGCCTGCATGCTCAGTTGTAAGTTCATTGTTAATCTTTGTGAGATTGCATTGTGTGGCTGCACCTTTAAAGTGTTTTTCCACTTTTGTAGCAAAATGGCCTATAGGAAATTCTGGGTATTGTAGATTTTTTGCAGCTTCACGTGTGAATATAGTTTTAAGGCTTGACATGTTTGATATCTGTTTACCCAACGTGAACAGTAGAAAAATGTCACCAGCACACCATGAGTTGAAAAAGCAAAATATTTTATTGCCAGTAGCTGTATCTCATTGGCAAGCGCTTTCGGGGCCTCGCAGGGTCCCCTTCATCAGGGTTGATACAGCTACTACAGATACAGCTACTGGCAATAAAATATTTTGCTTTTTCAACTCATGGTGTGCTGGTGACATTTTTCTACTGTTCATGTGTGGCGGTGCCATCCGCAGTCATTTCGAGCACCCATCTTCATCAAGTGGGAATCCCGGTAAGGAGTGCGGTATGGTTCCTGTTTCTGTTTGTTTACCCAACGTGACCCCATCTTTTATATTTTACCAAAAAATTGGGTATTATATTCTGTTTCTGTGCATTAAATTTAGTTTTAGTGCATTTTATCCTAAAAATACAGGTTTGATAAACATTTGCGCAAATACCATGTGGCATGCAAAAATTGCAACTAGAATTTTTTTATTCTACAGGGCCTCTGCTTTAAAAAAATATATCACTGTTTGGGGGTTTTAAGCTGTCTTCTAGCCAAAAATTCATATTTTATCGTGTGTGTGCAAATAGTAAGAAATTGCTCTGGACCGAAAGTGGTTAATAATGTCAGCAAATAGTGAGCTACTGCCTGTTATATGCTTACAGTGCTGAGAAGGATCCTGACAATATTGTTAGGATCAACTTGGCTGCCTGATTGACAGCTTGCTCTGCCAGTATAGAGCCAGAGGCAGCTGCACTCGCCCCCTTACCTGTCTTTCCCTCCAATGAGTGCTGGAGGAATGGCGAGAAGACGGGGGAATCCATGCTGGGAGCTGTTACTGACAGTCATCACTCTCTGCAGGAAGAAGCCGTGAGCTGAGCGATCAGTGGTTTGTGATTGCTCAGCTCTCAGTATAGAGCTGACATGTGACAGCTGCAGTGTCACACACCAGCTCTAAGTACTGGGAAGAGTATATTTTACTCTTCCAATAATTCTCCTTTAATATATAATTCAGCAAAACGGCTGTGAAACTTTCAAGCTCTGTTCCTGTGACTCAGTTTGCCCTTACTGAATTCTTATACACCTTCTGAAAAGCCTGGGTAAAGTAGTAGAAACAGTCTTAGGAAAACAAATATGGTAAGAGAGCACATCTCCATTTTAAACTCAACAGAAATAAAAAAAAAAATGATCTTAAACAAAAAAAAGCCCTGGCAGAAAAAAAGCCCCCCATGTGCCTCCACCCTATAAAAATAACAACATGTAGTATAATAAATGGAGATATATTTATGTTATATAGAGATATCAACAATATACAAAGTGTACATTTCTTGTTGAAAACAAACCTTGTCCCTGTTTATGTAAGTTGTCATCATATCTTCAACACATCGCATTGCAAGTAACTAGCCCTTATTGCCGAGTAATATACAAAGTGTATATGAGACAATATGTAATGTATGTATATGTGACAAATGTTAGTGCTAGCCTGCTAGATGTTCTTTGATCTACATTGTTTCATTATTGATTCATATTTATGGTGGTCCTATTCACTTTTATCATTTTAAGAATCAAACCACATGTCTAAACATGTTGTCTCTTGTAAGACCCGACCTTGTATGACTGACAAACAATATGCCTTTTTCAATTAAACAGATTTTTAAATGCCTGGTATACCAACTCTTGGACAAGCTTGTTAAATTTCAAATTGTAGACCATAAAAAAAGATTAATACATAAAAAGCCATCTATACAATATGGGTCACTGACCACCTAAGATGTAGTAACTACAGGCTTTAAAGCCCCGTTCACATTGAGCGATTTATTGCACGGTAATTCCCGCGATATCGCGGCAAATTACCGCGCGAGATAGCGCTCCAATGCATTTCAATGGGGCAAAGGGTCCTGCTGTCGCGGGTCGTGTGTCGCTACAGCAGGACCCTTTTTGGAGCGGATTTAGCCGCGATTCAAGCTTGCTCAATGCAAGCTTGAACGCGATATCGCGCGGCAAATCTCGATATGTCGCGCAATATGCAAATCGCGCTACAAACGCGCGATTTGCATATCGCGCAGTGGGAACGGGGCCTAAAGGTGTATAATGTTGTGTTCACATCTCTGCAAGCTATACACCCAAAAAATAACTGAAAAACCTCTTGTTCCAGGTTTTATGGTACTATTGTACTTTACATCAAATGTACATTGTGCTTAAAGTATGACTAAAATGAAAACTCTTTCTTGTTTTAAATTGAGTGGAAAAGGGTTAGACGTCACGTGGACACAGATATTGTTATCTGTGTCAACACTGGGCATAATTACTGTCTATTTTTTCTGGTGGCTATTGTCCCAGGGACAGAAAGTGATGAGAAATACATAATTGTATAGAAGTCATATCGACAGGAATAGAGTGGAAATCCTTTGGTGGATACACCTGTTCCAATGACAGCTATCTAAGAAGGGATTCCCTTTACTTTAGAGATTTTCCCTCAAGGTCATGTCTCCAGAGCAGAATATGGTGGGAAAGAATCCTAAATAAACACACAAAAAATCCTTACAGGAGTTGGATCATTATCCATTTTATCCAAAACAAAAAAAAGCTTTGGCTTTAAATATAGTTCAAATTATGCAAAGCATCCCAATAGGAATAGAAAAATACACCTTAGGAGAGTTTGATATCCCAGAGTTACTTTGAAGCAAATATGAGTATGAGCTTCATGTACTAAAAACATGATATAGACCATCAACTTTTTTATTAAATAGCATACAGGAAGCAACAGGAGTATGTGCGCAAACTCCAGTTGAATCTTAACCTGACTGTGGTAAGGGGTAGGCACACAAAGTTCAGTTTCATCCAAAGTAGTAATAAATAGCTGATAAATAGATAAGTTAAAGTAGGCTATAACATCAAGGCTACACCTCTGCCTCTATATCTTTCTCAAACATGACAGTTCATTTAGCTGCCAACAAATACAATCCATAGCAGTCAAAGGTATTATATAGACTGTAAATATATATATAATTATAGCTGCCCCTTTAAATAAAAATGAAGTAAAGTTGTAGAAATTGCCTGGTATTTCCTTTGAATCCAACCATATGGCTTCTATTTCTCATATTATTTCCACATCCCGACACATCTCACAAATTCTTTTCACACAGTAACCCACGCTGAGTGATTGAGCTGCTGTGGTCGTCTATTTCTGTATACGGTAGATGACTATTTAAATACCACAGTCCAGATCTTGGTCCTATTAAAGTTTTGTTTTAAGAAGGTCATATTTGCTGAATAATGTTATTTTTATTTAAATAAAAGAACTTGCAAAATAGAGTTCACAGTTGAATCCAGTTGAGCCATTTTCTCCAGAAATCAATATCATTTTGGCAGAAGGACTTAGCAGCCACCAGCATGTGACCTATAATTTTATAGATATAGTAGTTTCAAAACCTATTTTTATCAAAGCTACATAGCATTTGTATTAATTCTGCTTATCAAGGCATAAGTAAGGCAGAGAAAGATGCTATTGTATGATTTTTATTGCTGTCTGGGTTTCTCTATGTGCCCTGGTGAACATTAACACTGAGACAAAAAGTGGTGAATGTTCTAGGTGTTTTCAAAACAGGAATATGCAAAAGAAAATCTTTCAACGGGAACACTTGCTATGGTCCAGTATCCACAGAATTTGTAAGGATTACAAAGTTCTTCTTTTCCTTAGTAACCACCCATCACAAGATAATAGAGAAGACAGTCAAAGCCTCATCTACATGTATACTACAGCCAGGGCCATCCCTACCCTATATACTGCCTGAGGCAGTGGTAAAGTGTGTGTGTGTGGGGGGAGGTTGGTTGGGGTAGCGGGTGCTTGGGGGGAGGGTGCTTTGCGGCAAATGCGGTGGGATAGGCGGCTGTATTAGAACCATGCTGTCAGCAGCTCTCTGACCGGTTCCACCCAGCTCACTGATGTCACTGGTTCCCAGGAGCTCGGCGGGATGCTCAGCTCTCTGACAACCAATGAATTCAGTGAGCTGGGTGGGAAGCCAAACAGACCATTACAGGTTGCTAAGAGCTCTTAGCAACCTGGCACACTGTGGCCGCCCCTCTATTTCTCTAATATCTATTACCTCTAATATGTCTGTTTGAAGAAAACCTTGAGGACAATCTATGGGGCTACTGCACTCCTAAATTTTGGGGACCTAAACCCTGAAGTTCATTTAAAAAAAGTGTATCTGAAGCCAAAAAAAGTTTTTTACTTTTGGACAGACTTGAAAAGGATTAGAGAACCAGTAGATCACCAGCCCTCACAAAGGGCTTCTTGTTACCTGTGCATTTATTAATCACATCACATAAAGTTTTTAAGAAACAACTTTTCAGGGTCACGCAGGGCCCCTTCATCAGGTTGACAAAGTGACACTGTTAACCTGATGAAGGGGCCCTGTGTGACCCCAAAACGTTGTTTCAGAGACATAATGTGACGTAATCAATAAATGCATGGGTAACAAGAAGCCCTTTGTGTGTGCTGATGATCCACTGGTTCTCTATTACATCTTCTGCACGGCGCCATCTGTGGTATCACTACAAGCACCACAGCTATCTAAAAGGTCACTTATGGAGTGCAGGTGAAAAGGATTAGAACACCTTTAAGATTTATACTATCTGGGGCAGGGCCGTAGATAATTTTTTTTTCCTGGGGGGGGGTTCAGCTTCCTCAAATTATAAGATTTTATCTAGCAGACACGCCAAGGTTTGAAAAAAATATACCGGCCATATCGTTCCTAAACCAATCCTTTACCCTGAGCAATACCGATTTTGTTGTTTGACACCATATGGATAAAAACCATGTTTTCAAAAGACTTCTAATTGGTACCAATTCACACAAACCACTTAGTATACACTTACAAAAAATATTTAGCAGAATACATTTTGGCCTAATTTTATGAAGAAATTTGATTTGATTTAATATTTTGTATAACAAAAAGTTAAAAATATTTATTTTGCACAATTTTTAGTCTTTTTTCATTTATATAAAAAAATTAAATAAAAACCAGCGGCGATCAAATAGCACCAAAAGAAAGCTCTATTTGGGTAAAAAAAATAGGCGCCCGGGGGAAAGTCTTTCATTAGCGCCCCCACAAATCAATCCATAGTTCAATGCTCTAGACAAACTGTTCCCTTGCCTATGTTTTCCCCTCCTGATCCACCTTCAAATCACCTCATTCTCCAGTGCTGCTTTGGTAATTTAGGAGCCACTTCTGGGCTTGTTTCAATTTTCAAGGCATTGCCCCTTCTAATCTGTCATGGAGGAGAGACTTGAGTGATTTCAAGCCTACACTTCATGGTGGTTCAGGAGGGGTGCTGCCGCACCAAAAGAAGGGAGAGCAGAAGCTGGTCTAAAGCCACTGACCCACTATGGAGACCCACCATATAGCAATATATTATACAGCAATGCATAATACCACCAGCTATAGAGGACTATAAATCTCAGGAATACATTATATAGCAACGCAGAATAATATGAAGCTACATACTCTGTGTTGCTCCAGGGTGGTGGCCTGATGTCTCCAGGGTCTCAGGATGGCTGTGTGGAGTCTCAGGACGGCTGTGCGGAGTCTCAGGAATGCTGTATGGGGTCTCAGTAGGACTGTCCGGAGTCTCAGGAGGGCTGTGATTAGTTACAGTAGAGCTGTAACAACTATTCGATTTAGTAGATTAAAATCAACGATGGAAAACGTTGTCAACGTTTTCCATTGTCGATTAGTCCGCTATCAATTGAATTACCTGTTCGCGGCTCCACATACGAGCCGCACGCCACGCCCACGCTGCTTAAGCACAAGCCGCGCACGCTGAGGACATGCCTCTGCTCCTCTCTTCCCTGTGAGCTTCCTGACTCGCCACTGCCCGCCAACAATCAAGGGCCCACGATTCAAAGTAAGTCACTCAGCAACGAGCGCAGGTCAGCATTCAGCCCATGTCCGGGCCGTGGGCCAGAAAGGCACAGGCAAAGGGCCAGATATAGCATGCGGGCCATAAAATGCCCAGGTCTGCCCTATAGGAACACTGGGGGTGATAGATGAGTTTGAATATTTGATTCCCAAGATAGTCCTCATTGGCTGTGTTCTGCTGCAGAATTCTGAAGTATATCACCCCCAGTGTTCCTATAGGGCAGACCTGGGCATGTGCTGCTATGAAAGCCATAAACTGTACAATATTATTGAAAGGAGGGAACTCCCCAACACCACCACCATGGGGAGAATCTAAACGTTTTGTGGTAGCCTGTGGGGGTCTCAGATGGGCTGTGTGGAGTCGCAGGTGGGCTGTGGGGGTCTCAGGTGGGCTGTGGGGGTCTCAAGTTGGGCTCTGCGGATTATTATCATTAATAATGTTTTCTGTGTTTTTACTTTTTATCATTTTTTTAAATTTTAATTTCTTTTATTTTTTCCCACTTAACTATATTGCTATCGCACAGGGGTTAACAAGTTCCTGTGTGATAGCTTTTGGAGGGGACAGGTTCTCTTTATGAGCCTGCCCTCCAGTACAGACTGTGGACTCTGGACTTAGAACGAACTGGACTCTGGACTTAGAATGCAGTAGGCTCAGGCCCGGTGCAGGCCTACACGATCCGGGAACGCGAGTCCTGGGATCGCACGGTCCTGCACAATGCAGGCCGCGATTGCCGTGCGGCCCCATTGATTTCAATGGGGTGACATCTGTACAGCAATCGCAGAAAAAAGGTAAACAACGCGTGGCTCTTTTAGCGCAATCCGCCCGGCGCGACTAGGTTGCAATTAGAAAATAATGGCACACCTACAGCACGATCGGTGCACGCCTAGGCGACTACTGACTGGGCGGAATCGTGCACGATTGACGTGCGGTGATGTGTCGTCTAGGTGTGCACAGACCCTTAGGAACACACTAGACTTGGGGCATAGGAAAGCACTAGACTCTGGACTTTGCAACACAGTGGACTTTGGACTAATCACAGATAATACAAACAGCCCCCCCCCCGCCTCCCCTCCTATACCCTCTGGGGGGGGGGGGTTTGGACCCCCCTAACCCTCCCCCTTATCTACGCCCCTGATCTGGGGCTCCATTAGAGGAATTTACCTTTACTACCTGTCCTGCTGAACACAGTTTACCAGACAGGAAGTGAGAGAAAATCTGCATAGGGGCCTAGACATAAATATAAATCTAATAGGGATTTTAGCCTTCTCCTTCTCTACTAAGGAAAAGCATTTTTTAAATGAATTAATTATTTACATTTTTCATGTTCACAGTGGAATACAGCAATAGAAATACATAGCCAGAAAGAATTGATAACGAATGAAGAAGAAAAGTATTTTTATTTGTGTCTGTTCTGTGGGAAAGTTCCCCTCACTTCCTGTCTGGTGATACATTATTAGTAGGGCAGGAAATAAGAGTAAATTTCTCTAACAGAGAAAGAAGTAAACCCTTTCCCACTAAACAAGTTTTGGCTAGCTTTTTTGTGTTATTCAATACACATTTGTAGCTTATCTCAAGAGCAAGACTATGCCCTTCTCATAGCCTTGAGAGCTGCACTTAAAAAACACATTTAGAATAATTTCTACTCTACCATTTCTAGGTAACATGAGTTTATTTAGAGCAGATGAAAACTGTTAAATCTACAAATGCTTGAGCACTTAAAACAACAGGAAACTCTGTTAGTGGATTAGGCACATATTTGCAGCATGTTTTATGATTTAAGCGTAAAAGTTGCCATTTGATTACCTTGCATTTTTTTTTCAAAGAAAGTTTGTAAAGTAACCCACATATTCCATATGTGGTCCTCTTTTACAAAGACACCGGTTGTAAATCTAGAACAACTAAATTTCCTTGTGAGACTCTATAAAGCTTTTCCAAAAGAAAATGCATATGGGTCAATCTTTATCAATCACAAATACTTTTCAGAACATAAAAAAGTGGTCAGTATGAATGAATTGATCCACCAAGCTTGAGATTCAACCAGGATCACTCTGATTTGAGGCCAGTGGATATCTATGAATAAAGACTGTTTACATTTTTGACAGTTTCCATGCATGTGGGCTAGAATTATCCATATCTGGAGGGTGAGGGTCCCTAGAAATTTTGATAGCTAAACATATATGTGTAGCACCCTCTGCTATGTCACTATTAAATTTAGTATTATATCTAGACTGTAGTCAGTCTGGATGCTGATTGCTCTGAAATCTGCAGGTTTCCCAAAGTCTGGTAGATGCATTGTTTGTACCTGTTGCTGGGTAGGGGCCTCAGCATACAGTGTGGGAGGATCAATCCTTAGATTATAAATATGCATCTACTGTATCTCTGACCAATCCTTGAGCAGGCTCATTTAGAGGTATGGCTAGAGGAAGGTGATAAATATTTGGGTACACCTTCCTTTTCTCCCCTGAGGCTTCTCCCTGGGAGGAGGTCTGTGTGTTACAAGATGCCTGGCTTAGGCCTCAGCATGTGGCAGGTCCTGGGGACTAAGAGGCCTAAGATGCTACTGATAGGAAACCTGATGGAAGATGGACTGGAGGAAGAGTCTATTACTGAGGAGTGTCGCAGAGGAGCTGGTGAGAGCTGCCTTCTGAACCCTGTAAGAGATCCCTCACCCTACACTCAGATATTACACAGAAGATAAGTCAGTTGGTGCACTGTAAGTCCTGTGACTGTTCTCCTTCAGAGTTTTGGAGTGTTCCTGGCTGTTGTCTGGTGCTACTATCTATCACTGGTCACTGTCATAGGACCTTTTGCTACCTTTCACTACTGTTGCTAATGATGAAGACACTGTCCTCTATTTTTGTTCCTCGGGTATCCTGCAACCCTAACCCTCTTTCCTAGTTGATACTGAGCAATGAATACTAAAAAGACCCTACGACTCGAGCCTGTTCTATCCTAAAAGTGTCGGCATTGCTGGAGCTAAGCAAAATGGCTTTTGCCTGGCAAAACAGGTAGGAGAATCTAATTCATAGCCAGCAGCTCCTTCGGGGGTGAGCGCTACATATGTTTCAACAGTGGGTGGCCACTTCAAGAGTGGGATCCATGGGTTGTAGCATAAGTAAAGCTTATTATTTTTTAGTGCATGATCTAAATAATAAGTACAAATTTACTAAGAGAGAATGTCATCCCTGAAGGTAATTTCTTATATCTACAGGGTTCCTGCCACATAAAACATTTGCTCCTTTAAATACTCACATACTAGGTAAAACCCATGTTCAAATATAATATAAAAAGACAAGAATTCAGAAGTTGTGCCAAGTACCATGATAATAACAGGAGGGAGCAGAGTGGGCAGAGAGTTGAACTTATTAGTCTGCTTCTGCTCTTTCACTGTTCAGTCAGCAAGTTGGAAGCAGGGTGATGTCAGTAGTGTATTCCTTAACTGTAACAGAGTTAGTGGTATAATTCACCTGACTGTGCTATGGGGCAGGACTGTGTAAATCTCAGGAATTAATTGAAATAAATACAAATCCTTTGGCAGGTAAAACAGTTTTCATATATATAAGAAACGGCATCTTTTTTTCCTAGATTCTGGCCTCTGTCCAGACACTTTTAGCTGTCTGGAAAAAAGTAAGAAAAAAATCACATAAAAAGCAACAAACTGCCTCAGGTAATAATGGGTTAAAGGGACATAATCCCTTAATAGCCAAAACCTGGTTACTATGGAGCTGAGGTGACAAAGGTTTTGTTACATTATATTTTGTTAATGGTTGAAATCCTTAATTTTACTGTCTTTGTTCAAATGGGGAGATTACTATTTATTTTCTGTCCTGAAAACACAACAGGAAGTGAGAGGTAATCTTTTCAGAATGAGGGAAAATCCCAGATTGACACTTAGGGGTTCATTTATAAAAGTTACGCCCAGCTATATGCCTATGATTCCTAAATTTGTCAACACCATCTAGGGCCACTAGTGCCGTGTGCAACGCATTCGCCCGGCCTACTATAACTTTTGAAAATGAACCCCTTACACAGGTGTCCCTGTTTAAACATTTGCCTTTTTCTTTGACAACCACACAATTTTGTATTTCTTTTCACTTCTGTTTAGCTCGCAGGAGGGGTGAATATCCTTAATTGGGCATTCAGTAAAAAAAAAATCTGAAAGGAATTTGAATGATTTCCTATTCTATCCAGATTAAAAAACTAAAGTTTTGCCCATAGATGCAGTTTTACATCACAGGGAAGTCTTGATTTTTTGCGGGAGCTTTGGTGGCAGACCTCTGGCAAGGTGGACTGTCAAAATACAATTATGTTGTGACATCTTATGGTGTCTGCTATCTAACTCCAGCCTTAATTTATGTGGTGTGTCCACGCCAGAAAGTAGATACTCTAATGGATTTAAACATATGTAAACGTGAGTAAAGGTAAGTATGTTTAAATACAGGAGAACTTGATCTGGGTATAAAGTTTGCATATAGTTTGTTTATAGTTCCCAGATAATTTATTAGCCTAAACGCAGAAGGCTAATGTGAATGTAGCCTAAGATGTAATATTCAATACAACAAAAAACATATAAACGTACAAATACTGGTAGGCAGAATATTTGCTTGAAAAATAGTGTCTTAATAATCACAAGCAACAGGAGCAAATTACTGAATGCAGAAGTTTCCCAAACATGAAACTTCCACATTCAGGAACTTACACCTGTGCGCATATAATTGCCGGTACCAGCATTTGTGCACCTACACCCCTATACAGTGTTTTCTGTCCATACATTCCTATGAACAGAAAAGCACAGCAGCTGGGGCTTCCACACCACAAATGCACCCCAAATACCAGCGTGTTATGCACTGTATGCCAATACGCCTGTATTTGTCCCCTAAAAGCCCAAAAAGTTTAGTTGGGCTTTAACATTTGTTCTTAGAGAAAGGAAATGTAATAATTGGTGAGCCATTTGAAACCACTACATATGGCATGAGACTGCATTCTAACAAATTCATAGTCACAAATCTGTTACTGTTATAGCAATAGTTGGCAATACAGATGTGTGGTATACTGTCATTTACAGATGACCAGTCTTAAAATGTCACATAAGCACTTATTCATGATAAAGATTATAATCTAGACTGAGAATATTACAAAATTACAGCATAATATACACCATATACAGTATATCAATTAACAACAATGTTGCAAACAAACATTTGATAAAGAAAGACATAAAGTGCACTTACCTTGGCGGACATGCTTCCATATTGCAAGTTTTTAATAGGGGTGGAGGTCGTTTGCTGGCCACACACAGACTTTCACCCATTGCTACCCCTGTCTGCTTGTTCAAGCACACTACTATGGCTTCTTGCACACCTGCAAAAATGTAAAAAAAAAAAAAGCCCTTGTATTAAAACATCCAGAAAATAAATCTGACATAAGTATAGAGAATAATGGCTGCCTTAAAATGTAATTCATACAGTAAGCAGAATTAAAACCATACAATGTAGCATTTGCCAAAAACACACTGATTGTTAATTGTTGAGAACTAGGTAAACTATAAAGCATAAACGTGGTGAAAAAATAAAACACTTAAACGCAACTAAAAACAATACTGATGCAGTTATAATGATATCACGTGTGCAATATCAACCCAACCTGGCATACGATAAATGATTCCCAGTGTGTGGGATAGTGAGTAGGAAGCGAAAAGAGAGAGTGTAAGTTTCTATATTTCACCTATTTTTGGCAGTCGAGGCACATAAACCAAAGCCAAGCTGAGCTGAAAGGAAACGCTCTTGTGCCAATAAGCCTCTAAAAACGTCACCAGATTCCATAACGGACAAGTCTTGAGCATGGTAATTTAATGCAGAATGCAATGTGTGCTTGAAAGACATTTCGACATTTATATGTTTGGGTTTAATCAGCACGATATTTACTTACTTGAAGGGGAAGTTCGGAGCAGTAAGGGTTTTGATGTTGGCTGTAGTGCTACTAGGTTCCTTTCAACAAGCAGCCAGAGATTAAAATCTGCTGCAGAACCATGTGTATATTCAGGTGACGGGGCCTACAGTAGGTATTCATGATGCTTTGCGAGTGTTGGCAGTGTGGAACTTGACAAATCTCATTAAGTATAGACATTCGTTATGCAGGCTTATTGTGTAAAGCAAGGGAAGGACGGCCAACATCTCCAGCTGTCATTGGACCGTAACTCACATCAATTGTATGTCACATCTCCATCTGGCACATACCGCCAACATTTAAGACTGACAATAGTCAAAGATCACATGTTGACAACACATGATAAATATACAGTACATACTGTGATCATATTATGTTTTATTTTGGCAGTAACCATTAAAGAGAACATTTATCAGCAGCATTTGATGCATATCGGATTCCCAAGAAGTCTATGGCTCGGCTTCCCGCTCACACTGTGTGAATCTTTAAGAAATCTGGGAGGTTTTTTTTTTTTCAACTGCTCTACAATCAAAGAGACATGAGTAAGATTTGTCTGTATTGTGAATGGCGTCTTTGTCATCCACAGACAAATTAGTATGTGGCTAGAGAAACAGAATATATGCTTGCAGCTCTTTTGTTCAGCACAGCATTGCACACTATTTATGATGCTGATGATGTGACCACCCATAGGGCTCAGGAGTTTTAATCAGTGTTTTAGTGAACTCTATGCACTCAACCAAGAAAACATGCAAAGCTTTCATCATGTTTACTGCAAAACTGGTTATCTATTACCAAATTCAGTGTTTTTCAGTAGAATGGACAAGTATCTGAAACTTAGGTATAAATAGTCCGTCTACCTGAATATTTTTAACTTCTCTTACAAAACTGGATATGTAGCCAAGCAAGGTCTGGAGAAAACAGTTGTATGGATATTGGTAATATTTATATTATGATATTCTTGTTCTGACACATTCAGTTTGCATAAAAGGCAAAACGTGGGGTATAAAGTGTTGGATATGCAACAGCATTCAGAGATGTAATATTGTCCTTTGAGTTGTAGATGGCGCTGTATTGCAATGTTAGTTTCTATGCTTATGCATACTTATATATGATACACAGGAGGTTCTATCTGTATATATGTATGCTGTACAATGCTGTATTCTCATATAATATTCTCCTAAGCAAGTAAAATTTTATTCAGTATTCCTCAAGATCTCCTTGGAGCTCACACACAGTGACGTGTGCAGACCAATGAAAACTCCCACATCAGGAGGGAACAGATATCTACTGACTTTCATTGATGATTATTCCAGGCACACAACAACTTATCTGATCAAACACAAGAAAGAAACATCAGAAAAACCTCAAGAGTTTGTAGCTATGTCCAACAACAAATTCCAACGAAAACCAGGAATTATATGGACCCACAACAGAGGGGAATACATCAGTAAGGAAGTGGAATCCTACCTGAAGAAACAAGGTTTAGTACACCAGACAACCACATCATACACTCCTGAACAAAATGGTGTAGCAGAACGGAAGAAATCACACTCTTATAGAAAGGGCCAGATGCATGCTGTCAGATGCCAACCTGCCTAAGAAGTACTGGTGAGAAGCAGTCATGACTGCAACATACCTACAGAACAGACTACCTTCAAAAAGCTGTTGAAAGCACGCCAATTGATATGTGGCATGGATCAAAGCCTAGCCTAAGGCACATCAGAGTGTTTGGATGTAAAGCTTACACCTATAATCCAAAAGAGAAGCAATCCAAATTGGAGAACACAGCCATTGAAGGTATTATGATGGGCCATAGTGAGCAAAGTAGAGATATAGAATCCTAAACCCACAGACTGACGAAGTGACAATAAGCTGCAGCGTTTATTTCTATGAGAATCCATCACCAGAAACAATGATCCCGGGAAGTTGTGAAGTAAATCTGCCCAGTGAACCAGCAAAGGAGGCTGAGCAAAGTGTCCGCACAGGAATCAGAACAAGAGGTGGAACTCACAATGGATAAGTCATGTTCCATGTTAGATTCTGCTGAACAACCTGAAATGAGAAGATTCACTTGGGCAACAAAGGGAATACCGCCCTGTAAGCTGTCATGTACTGCTAAGACACATACTCAAAAAGTTAGCGAAACACGAAGCCAATCAATGGAGACAGGCAGCAGAAGAAAAAATGACTGTGGATGCACTCACCAAGCCATTGACAAAGGATCATCACAGTTTCCTTCAGGAGAAGCTAAACGTCATATAGCAATGCATATGCTGTTGAGAAGGGGTGTTGGAAATGCAACAGCATACTGATTGTATTACTGACTTTCAGAGATGTAAAATTGTCCTTTGAGCTGTAGCTGGCACTGCAGTGCAATGTTTGTCTCTATGTCTATGTATACTTATCTATGATACACAGGAAGTTCTCTCTTTATATACAGTATGTATGCTGTATAATGCTGTATTCTGATATAATGTTCTCCTAAGTAAAACTTAATTCAGCGTTCCTCAAGATCTCAGTACTTCAGCTAAACATGTAACCAACATCAAGTACAGCATCAACCAACCAGTAAGCACCAGTTTTGAGTGGTGAATGGTAAAATCTGACTATGGCTATGGCTTAAAACCCAACTTCAGTCAAAACATTTTGACAGACTGAGGAAGGGTCTAAACTTTTCTATAGCTTTTATTGCTGTCCTTGTCCACACTAGTATGATTCCCCTCACTTCCTGTCCCTGTCATGCTTGGATAAGAAATGTGGGAAATTGATGTCACCATGACCAGAAGACAGAAGACAACAGATGTTTTAACCTTCCCCACTCTACTAAACACTTGCGCTTTTGTTGCTGCCACTGTCCCTATCAGGGAGATACATAAGTATCACCAGAAGACGAAGTAAAATTAAATCTCCCCACTGGAGACACAGAGAGCAGTACACATCTGATACATTTGACAGAAGTCTAACCATTCTGTGGACAAAAATGTTACATACTGTAGTTTGTAAGGTTGAATAAAGACGCACACAGTTCCATCCAGTTCAACCTTTATGTAAGGTACACACTAAGAGGCCAGTATGTGTACACGCGCACAGCCCTGTCTTAAGGATTATGGGCAGACATGCTGTAGCCAGTGGTGGCGTGCATAGTGGTATCCCGGCACGCGCCCATGTGAGCAGAAATGTGTGCGAAGATGAATGCAAAAATGTACACGAACGTGTGCGCATAATGATGTGCAAACACACCAGAAACGTTGACCACAGACCTCAGCATGCACACGTGCATACATCAGTGGTGCCGGATGGCCTATAAGAATCAGTGTGAGGACTGAGCCAGTTGCTGGCAAGTCTTCAGCTTTTCCTTGTTCCTGTGCTATTCGTTTCCTGTGACTCTAGTTACCTGTCTTTGACCCTGGCTGACGTCTTCGACTCTGCTTTTGGACTTCCGATTTGGTACTTCATCTGAGCTCCAGATTTACCCGTGTAAAGGTGCCCATACACTGTGCGATTATCGCACAATAATCGTGGGAAATCGTGCGATAATCGCAAAGTGTATGGCAGGCGTGCAACCGCTTTCACTGTACGGTCACACGTCTTTTGTCTAAGGAGCATGTTCGAAAACCAGCTGAAAACCATCTTGCGATGGTTGTAAAGTGTATGGCCACCTTAAGACTCCTGCCTGTGAACCTGATCCTGCTTTTGACCATCAGATCCCAGCTTGTAACCTCAACCACGATTACCAGCTCAACTCCACTCTGACCTTGCAATGCGTGGTACCTCAAGTTCCCACAACACCAGTTCCTGTGGATGCATCACCCTGGTCAATGCACTCAAACTGCAGACCACCTATTCAGCACTTGTGGCTCCATGAGTCCTCCTCTCACCTGTTACCATCTTTAGAAGAGTTGAACTGGTGGTGCAAGAGTAGCCCCCTATTCAGCTAAGTCTCCAATCAGGTACGTGACACAATATACAGTATATACTGCATATAAATGTTTTTTTGAGTTCATCAATACATCTGATACACCTAACTAAGGAAGGAAATTGCACATTTTTACTGCTCTGACCATTTTTGTGTTGGAGTTGGGCTGAAAGCCACTTATGTTTGCACCATTGGAAATGTCTTCAGGAGAAGCCAACTGCACAACACAATCCCTAAATACTCATCTACATGTTTAATGTCTGTACTAAAGATCTTTGATCTTTATAAAGTGGTATTTATTAATATGTATTAAAATCAGTATAATAAAAACAAAAAAAGTATCTACAACAAACATGTATAAAGGAAGACATAGTACTCTCTAGTCATCTGTCCGTTGTTATTGTTATTTAAATACAAGCTAGCTGAATTATTGAAGATCTATTCATACCTGGGTATTAACAATGTATGAGAATTATCTTGACTTTGTACAACAGTAAAGTGTTAATATCACCATGGTAAAAAATGTTTTACGCTCCTGTTTTAATGTGTAGTCCATTCAGTTGTGTGAGCATCGTTTGAGGGAGGCACCTTGTAAGATGACAAATGTATGATTAGCATTCTAATTTGGCAGTACAGTTATATAAACCCTGGTCTAACCAGACAGTGGCCCACACCAGTCCAGTCTCTGATAATAATTTACACAACCATTCTCTGGATAGACAGATAAGGACTGGTCTGTCAGGTGGCTTCATTAAATGTGTTATCTTAATAGTATGAGAAATAGCTTCTTTTTAAATGTTCACAATGGTGTAAAGGTATACAATTTTCAGTTTACAGTGTCTAATAATGGTGGTTTTGGTACCACCAATTTAATTCGACTTTTCAAAAACAAATAATAGTGTGTATGAAGTGACCCTACGTGAAGTCTCCAAACAATTCCCTAAGTCAGCTTCCAGAAAATCTTCAGCATTTAATCACAAGAGTGTTGGATGCCTGTATCTCCCACCATTCTTTGTGACCCCTATGTCACTAAAGGACATAGACGTGACATAGGGTTAGAAGGACTGGAGAGAAGTGTCATAATTCACAAAAACACAAGCCAACAACACAAACCAGCTACTGCACTTGTCCAAGAGACTAGTACAGTAGCTGACTTGTGTTGTTGTGGGCTTATATTTTGTGAATGACGGTGCTCTTATCCAGCTACTGACATTTACAATAACACAAGCCAACAGTTACTACTCCACTTTCTACCCCATGAATAGCTGGCAGTGGGTTTGGAATTGGTATTTATTTCTAATTCTAAGAAGCTGGCAGAGGAGGTCAGCGAAGGTGCAGGTCTGCTTGGCAGAGCTGAACATGCTCCATCTGGCAGCTTTCAGAGGAGGAGGGGAATGTGCGGGCTCTGTGTTACGCCCAGGGGAGGTGGCAGAGGAGACAGAGGGCTTCATAATAAAAAAAGGGGAGGTGACTTAAGTGGTGGCTCTTAATTTCCCCACAGGAATGCCGCTAAATTGTAATCTTGGAAATCATAGCAAGAAAATTACATATTAAATGCATGTTATCTGTATCTGGAATCTGTCCTTATATTAGATTCTCACAATTCTCTTTGCATCAGGAAAAACAGGGAAAAGGGTAAGAAGCTTGAGCAAGTTAGAGCTCTATTGCACTGCACAGTGCAATAGTTACTGTTGGTAGTGATGCTCTTTTATTGTACAATGGGAAGAATGGAAGCTGGCAGATGCCAAAGGAAGCTTTGAAGCTGCTGTGGTGAACACCGGTGTAACCTTCTGGCTATGTACTTTCACAGGAGCGTGTGAATCATAAGAGCAAGAGAAGCTACAAACATTTTGGAAGGTAACAGTTCATATATATGTGTGTTTCAGCTGTGTTTTGGGCTGTTTGGCCAGAGTTCAGCTTTAAGTTCTTCCAGCTGTGTTGGACTGAATTTAGTTAAGGGAAAATGATCAAGGAATTCCTTTAACTTGGTATTGTAGACTTCAGAGCTTAAGCGTTAGGGTAAACTATACTGATTTGAAAATTTAGAATCAAAAGTTCTAGATATCTTTACAAACTTAAATGTAGTATTATTGTGCTCATGGTGGTTAAGTGTTTCAACGAAAACTTGTATACTTCATACCATAGATTTGTTCTGCCTTAAGGTGGCCATACACTTTACAACCCTCGCAAAACTTTTGTCTTGCGAGGGTTGTAAAGTAATTTTAAAAACGTACGATCTGCCCATCTTAGACAGGCAGATCGTACTTGCGATCATCGCAAGCCTGCCCCCCCCCGAGTGGCGGGCTTCCGATGACTGCAATGAGGGGCGGGCTTCCGATGACTTCAAACGGGCAGTGTGCGCGTGCGCACACAGGCCCGTTCGGCTGTTGTCGAACAAGCAGGTCACTAACTCGCCGAGAATCATACAATTCCCGGCGGGTTTTCCAGCCTGCTTGTTCGACGGAAGATGTGCGACCGTACAGTAGAAACGGTCGCACGACTTCCATACACTTTGCGATTATCGTACGATCTTGCGATTTCCCGCGATTCTCGTACGATAATCGTGCAGTGTATGGGCACCTTTAGAGAGATTAAAATAATCGATTTCACTTTTATCTGTTCAGGAGTTTAGTCATTCTTGGTTCAGCTGTCGAATAAATACACTCAGAGAGTGTGTGTGTTTTCTAAAAAATGCCAATATTTACTGTCCCTTTATTCAAGATGATAATTGGAAGAATTTACTGTAGTATCTTTGCTCTGCTTGATAGGGATTAATTCAGTCTTAAAAAACATTGGTCATGCATAGCTTAGAATATACTAAATTTACTAGGGATGTTCAGATACCAAGTACTAGGGATGTTCAGATACCAGTTCAGATACCAGTGCGGATACTTGGCTTTTTCACGAGAACTACCAGGGTTGCAGCGGTTGCAGCTGGGACCTGGCTCTGGCACTCCACCACTGAAATCATTAGTCTGTATTGTTTCAGAAAAACTGTCACATGACAATAAACAAAAATGTATCAGTACTTGTATCTGTGAGTACTTGGACAAGTATCAGTACTCGTACTTTAAAAAATTGTATTGGTGCATCTCTTATTTACATTTATACAAAAAAATCATACATTAAAACAGGGATGCACAAATCCCAGGAGCTCATTGGTTTTCAATGGGCAACTGCTCCAGATTCTGTCTGCTCCAGTTTTAATAAATTCCTCCCATTTAATTTTTGTGCAGTGCAGCACATTCCCTTCAGATGTTATGCATCACAACACACTGCTGCACATTATTAAATGAAGTGGGGAAAAAGGAAGCACTGTGATGCGTTCTGCAATGCATTGCAACACACACCAACATGTGTTGAGAAAAGAGAAGATCCATTTTGTGTTGGATATTTGTACTTCCCAGCATCTTTCAAGCACATATAGAAGTAAAGACCACTCTAAATCTACCTCTATGATAATAGAGCCTAAAGAGTGTATTCACATCATATGCATTGGGCATTGAACAGATGTACCCAACGTAGTTCCAACGCATACACAATGCAATTTGCCTTATGTTCTATTGTTTCAGTTTACACCAACATGCTGCATTGTTGGGCATTGAAATAAGTGGGAGAGGTTGTATTTTATTACACCTCAATATGTTGCAACACGTTACACCACATCGCAACGTACTGCGGGGCAGATAAATTAATGAACTGTCATTTTGTGACAATTCAACAAACTTAAAAGGAAAATTGTGGGGTGAGTGAAAAACACTCATCCCCATAATTCAAGCTGAGTTGTGACACTGAAGCTGTCACAGGTCAGCTCTATTGATCGGGAAGTCAGCGAATGCTTACCGCTGATCGCTGATTTTCCGATCCTCTCTCTGCAGAGATTCAGATCCCACGGAGCCAAAGGCGAGCGGACGCTAAGGATCTACAGTCATCCAGCCTGTCGCCCTGGGGACACTTGCTAGAAGAAAAATCAAGCCAAACGGAAGAAAGGAAAAAATTCTCCAGATAAATTTTTTTAGCTCCTTACTCCTGACGCTAGGCAAAAAACTGGAGACTTGTCAGCAAGTGAAGGGATTGGGCCACCAGCAGGGGCCGCCCCAAGGCTGTCTTGTCTTCTTGTTATGTGCCTAGCGTCCTACTCCTGCAGGTGGCGATATACCCTACCATTCAGGATCTACGATCTGTTGCCCTGTGTCCTTCAATGAACGGGAGAGAAAACTATTTTTTTGGTATTAACAATAGTTTATTTTTATACAGTATATTTGAATCCTTTGGCATGAATGATAAATCCAATATATGCATATCAACTAGGCTGTCTCTTTCTAATTGACACTCTGTACAGAGCTGTACAGAGTAGAGCAAGAGGTGGGAGGAAGTGGGATGAATCCTTTCAGAGCTATGAAGGCTCACTACAAAAGGATAACCAACACTCTCACTCAATATTTCTGCCTGGAGGAGATAAACATCAGAGGAGGCCATAGCTGTCATGCTAATGGAAAAATAAATGAAATGTGTGAGGGTTTTCTTAGTTTGGGTCAGGGGACTAGGGAGGGTTGACTTACCATTAAAAGCAAGCAAAAATTACTTAATATTGACTTCAAGGCTTTGGTATACCTCAAAGGCACCTTAGGATGCCTTTCATATGCTACAGAGAGGGGAATTTATCAAAACCAGAGCAGATATAATCTGGAGCAGCTGTGCATGGCAACCAATCAGCTTCTCTCTTTCATTTTCAAATATTACCAGAACAAACTGAAGAGAGAAGCTGATTGTTTGCCATGGGCAACTGCTCCAGATTGTTTCTACTCCAGCTTTGATAAATTCCCTTCACAATGTCTTGGCACAGTTTGGAGGCTGAAAAACCATTTGTGTGCTGAAATCATAACTGTTATTGTACTGACCACCTGTAACAGGCTATAACTGTTTCACAGTATGGTTAACTACCAAACAGAAAAGCCTTGTCATCCTCATGTACAGGTTAACACAATTTCTTTCAGCAAGTTGTTCATAAAAGCTACAAAATACATTCTTTTGAATGGAACATTCAATCAATGTGCACCAAACTGACCAAGCATCTGAATTACTGGAAGCTGTTTTTTTAGCTCTTGTCACTTCATACAAATAGGATACTGGAAAAAGCAAAGTGGGAGATAAAAAAATAAAAGACAGATGGTGAGAAGGATGAGACATCATGGGCAGAAATGACAAATTCTATGTGGATCGCCAAGCTTCTAACAAAGCAGAGTCCAGTTCTGTTTATATCTAACAGAATGGCATAATTGTTACATGATATTTGATGACAGCACTGGGAAATCGTGAAAGCAACAGCAGGCTAAATTACTAACTAGTTCCTTCTGGTTGCTACCTCTGCAAGGTGAAAGGTTATATGTGAGACGATCCAATTTCATCTCTCGAGACAGTAAAAACAATAAAATTACCTTGAATAGTCTTACAGCTTTGAGAATAATGAGAACAAAAAGATTATTCTGGTAGAATGCTATGCTATGAAATATATCTATCTATATATATATCTATATCTACATATATAGATATCTATATATATATATATACATAAGCATACAATAAATTCACACAAAAAATATTGTGAAAAAACTTTCAATGAAGGACTATGTGACTTACCCATGTGACTGGGCCAATTAGAAATGTCACAGAAGAGTCCAAAGCCCTGTGTAAACTACCGTATAACGACTCTAAGTTTACACATGGCTTTTTCTTCAGTTGAGCATAGCAGTGAGGGAGTGAAAGGAAGGTTAAGTATATGTGTTTGTGGAGGTCTGTATATAAGCAAACCTGTTACTTTGCCCTGCTTGAGGAAAGCATTGAGTCTTAAAAAATAATAATGCACAGTTCCATGGGTAGCACTGTGAAGACACTGTGAAGACACATATTCATAAACTATGTTCCATGCCTCTCTTTGGTAAACATTTTTTTCTTGAGGTTTGCACTGTTGAAATGCATTATACAACCCAGCACTAAGAAATTGAAATGGTGCACTTGTCTTCATGACTGTATGATAATTGTGCTTCTCTATTGCCCTTCTGGTCTTTCCCTATTATCATAAAATCATTCTGAAAAGGAAAGGTCCCATTTTCAGCATGCAGAGGAATGCTGATTCATAATGAGAAGTTCTCTCAAATGGAGCCAGCAGGGTCAGAACATAGGGTATTGATGGATTACTTATAATGTACCATGTAAGTGTATGGAGGGAGCCTTATATGCTGGCATAGAAATCATTATCATTGATTAAATTATAAATTGCTTGCATAACCTAAGCTCCTCTAATATTACTGCAATAAAGTTGACATGCCATCTATGATAACCTAGGGTGTGGAACATTTGCTTTATTTCCCCAAAAAGGTTATCATCGATATAATTTGTAGTATCTGTACTCCACAGCCGGGCCAGAGCTAATAGGTGCTGCAATGGCTTCAAGAAAATGCTTTGAAAATGCTTGCTGAGCCGACACCTACAAAGAAAAAATTTTTGGACCTACAAGTGATTTATGAAATCTGCTCTACAACATTGTTATATTGCTTCACATGTGATAAGCTCACATCCTGTACATATAGTTTAGTGTATATATATTTCATAAGTAGGAAAATAAATATTATATTAAGCATGTCAAACTCTCTGAAAAAAGTAAAAAGAGAAAAAGGGTGTACATTGCCATTACCCTTAGCAATATCCAATCCAATTACATGTTAACACTATCTCTCATATCCAACCAGTGATAAAAAGGAAGTACTGAATCCCAGCTGATTACTATGCAAAAGTAAATAAAAAACATAAGAATAATAAGTTAGGAATGAGAAAGGATTATGAGGAGGGAAATAATTTTAATTGGAAGATAAAATGAAAGAGTAGGGAAGGCCTAAAATCCCTAAATGTAGAAAATTGTTTTGCTGTTGGAGCAAAAATGTGTGTGTGTCCTGCTGGGGAGATTTGCCTTCACTTCACTGTCTTGGAAATGCAACTGGGAGTGAGAGGATATCTCTGCAAAGTTAAAGGAATTCCCATCTTATACAGCTGTCCCTGTTAGCATTTTCATGAAAAAGAAAAGAAAAAATGTTCTAACAATTAGGATTTCCCTTCCTTTCTCTCTCCGAGACAATTTTAACCTTAACAAAGAAGGGTGTGAATAATGCCAGCTGGAAAACAGACCTCAATAAAACCTTGGTCCAGCTCTTCCTTATTCTATCCAAACGTAAAAAAAAGTTTTGCCTTTACATACAATTTAAAGGAGAACTATGGGGTTAAGGCTTTTCCACATAGTTCTCCTTAGGGTAACGGGAGGACACAAACTAGCGTATTTTATTCACAATAGAAAATAGAAAACATTTCAAATGTTTAAACTGAGAAAAAGTACCATTTGAAAAAAAAATTAAGTTCATTTTAAAATTGATGGCAGCAACACGTCACAAAAAAGTTGGGACAGGGCCATGTTTAACATGGTGTAGTATCCCCTCTTCTTATATAACACTCTGTAAATTTGTAGGAACTCAGGAGTCCATTTGGGAGAGGAATGTTGTCCCATTCTTGCGTGATATAGGATTCCAACTGCTCAACAGTTCTGGGTTCTTCTTTGTCGTATTTTATGTTTTAAGATGTGCCAAATATTATGAATTGGTGAATGGTCTGGACTGCAGGCAGGCCAGATAAGCACCTGGACTCTTCTACTATGAAGCCATGCTGTTGTCATAGATGCAGTATGCCATGGGTCTCAAACTCAATTCACTCGGGGGCCACTCAACACATTTTATTCTCATTTAGGTCCCGCTTGCCAAATGTCATACTTTAAAAGAAAATGTAACTATATAGGGTGTGGTACTACGGACACTAATATACACACAATAATGCCCTATTCATAGGTTTGCGTGCGATTAGGGATTCCTGCATCAGGAACTTGCGTTTTCCTGCAGCAGGAATCCCTAATCTGGTGTTTACAAACGGCAGATGTCACCCATTCAAGTTAAAAGAGAACTATGGGGTGTAGTGTTTTTCCCCATAGTTCTCTTATGGTCACGGGAGGACATATACTAACCTCCTGACCCAAAGTTCAGTATATCGCGGGCTATTGCCCTCAATATACCGAGAGCGCAGCAGCCGGGACAGATCCCAACAATACTGTCGAGATCCATCCAGTTGTGTGAGAGGCAACGGGCTCTGCCTATCTAGAGGCAAAGCCAGATGTGCCCGCCCCCTCCCCGTTCATTCCTCCACGTAGTGCTGGAGGATCGGAGAAGGGAGGGGGGAATCCCTGTGGGGAGCAGTGACTGCCAGTCACCGCTCACTGCAGGGAGACGATTGGGAAGTGAGCAGATCGGCTACATGTTTCTGCTCACTTCCTGATCGATAGAGCCGACCTCTGACAGCGTCTTTGTCAGAGGTTGGCTCTAACGATGAGAATGAGTGGAAATCACTCACCTCATAGTTCTCCTTTAATGATCAGGTTACAGAAGTTGCTTGTAAACGCCTGCCCACTGCATGTAATGATATGTGATATTATTACATGCGGTTAGAAAACACTCTCACTGGATGCACAATCATTGCATCCAGGGAGAGTGATAGATTCCTAACTGCTTTTAGATTGTACAAGTACTTGTCAAAATGCCCTGTTTTTTCCGCCCTCACCCTGCAGCGCCGTAAGGCGGCCGCCTGACTTGCCTTGCGGTAGCGCCGGGCCTGCCCATAGCGGCCGCCTTGATCGCTATGGCGATTGTTACGCCACTGATTGTCAGTGATATGTCTGTGTGTGCTCAACCAGTTTCTTTGCATATAAATGTAGTAACCTGTGATTGTGGTTTACTGATCCTTAAATGCTTACAGGTTTAAAAACATATTTGGGTGGAGTTTCCTTAACATAGCAAAACATACCCTTGAAAACACTGTTTGCATATAATTCCTTTGGGACTTTCGGCCTGAAAAATAACCACAGCCACACCAGCTCTAAAGTAACCTGTTCCAGTTCAGTAGCACTGTAGATTGAGTGAAGCATGTCAAATGGAATTACAGCTTCTCCTGTATATGGCATACAGCTGTCTATAAGGAATGAGAGTTTTCCATGTCCTACAGTTTATTTTTTTTATGTTTCAGTGCAGTGTCACCTGTCACCTGATTTAACACACTTTTATAGGTACCAATGTTTACAGTTTCATGAGAGCAGGAGCAATCTAATGAGAAGACTTCTTTCTCCAGGAGGCTGCTAGCTACTGTCGCTGGGTAAAACACAAAACCTTTGTTCAGAGTGGGAAGATCCTTTGGGGATATAAAACTTACTCATCCAGAACCTAGCAAGAGGTGTAATTTTTCTGAATTGTTAACAGAAGTGAAAGACTTTGGCCAATATATTCACACTTAAACACATGCAAATACAGTCTACAAACCAGGAATGGTAATACCATTCTATGTGAGACTCTAGGTTACTTGCAAAAAAGGACATAAAAAAAATTATTACACTTCCAAGAGCAAGACTTCAAAGACATCTCATAAAAAAAGGATTTTTCAGAGAGTTCAATAATAGCTCTTTTTACAGACACTGACGTCCCTTCTGGGAAAATAACTTTCTGCTAAATTGCTAAATTATAGAAAATCCTTATGGAAGACCACTATAGGAAGATGGTCCTAGTCTAATAAAAAATTCAGTTACTTATGATAATTGTGGAGCAGGAAAGGATGGCCTAGTTCAAAGACAAGTATGTTTATGTCTAACGTAAAGAAAACAGTATAGAGCTGGAAATTCCTGGGACATATGCAAGGTAAACTGTAGGCAAAAATATTGTTGTTAGCGGGGGCAAGGGTATGCCAAAACAGGTGGGGGGCATCAGATACAAGACAAAAGACTGGGTACAATCAGACATTGAAGAGAGAGTATGGACAATAGACGAAAGCAGTGTGACCATTATATGATAAAAGACACACCATAAACAATATGCATAAAATGCTAGCTTGTTGCTCCCAGTGGCTCTCATCATCTCCTGTTACAACTGAAATATACGGTAATACATCCCCATAATTGACCATAACATTGATGGGGTGATTATTGACTACCCATCCAAAACCATTCACGATCACTCTATGCCTTACCTTCTCTGCCTATTTTATACTTACAAGAATTTAATACAAACACAAGAACACATATACAGGGTTATTCACATAAGGGTGAATAGTTTGGAGAAGGCAGGAGAAGTGAACAATCTAGGACAACATAGCTGACCTGGAAAGTGAGCTGAATTGGAGAATTTTTCAAATCAGCTATGTTGTTCTAGATTGTTCACTTCTCCTGCCTTCTCCAAACTCTTCACCCTTTTGTGAATAACCCTGATAATCTTCAGGCTCATAAAGCAGTATTTGAGCTCAGGCCTTCAGAAATGAAATGTATTTTTCTGAACCATGTACTGTGGAGGCTACAATTTGTAAGGATGGTATGTGTATACGTACTTGAATCAGTATTACAGAAAATCTCTATGTTCTCTCTCCACATCTAGAGGCCCTTTTAAACCATGTATCTGCTGAAGAAAGGTATTTCCAAAGGATCCTTGATGTTTCAAGTTCAAAGATTCAGCTCACCAGCCTTCAATGTCACTCTAATTTCAGCTGGGAAAACTATTGCAGACATCATTTCATTTTGTATATAAACAGCAAGATGACACAACTCTTTTAATCTATTAACTACTGGAATATTGCATTGCTTTCCTCTTTCAAGATGGCATTTTTCAAATCATGCACTCAGTCAGCTAATTTTACAGTGTAAGCCACTTACCTCCACCACAGGACTCCGAGCACTCAGAGAAGCCTTCGTATTCCCAGTCATAGAGTTCATCAGTATCTTTTATTCCTCCATATTCTACATCTTCCTCCTCCGGGCTGTACTCTACAGCATCACCATTGCAGGGTCCATTGTAACACATTCTCTGACTGGCAGGCTTTGGTCCTTCACATTCATCAAGCGGAAGATCAGCGACTGTTTGAGCAAATGACAAAAGCACCTGGCACTTTATTGTTCGTTGCTGAATTCCAGCTCCGCAGGTGACACTACATGAGGACCAGGGTTCCGGTATAAATCTGTAAAATATAAACCAGAAATTGAAAGCGTCTGAAGAGCTGACTAAACAAATAACAGAGCTATAACTATAACTAGAATAATAACAATGTGGGACATATTTAAAAACATTGTAAACAACAATCATATGCAGAAAACTAGAATAATCAAAATTCTCCCTTCATCGGTTTGGAGCTGCCATACCAACCAATCAAAGTCATCATCCACTGTCCTGTTATTCTTTCAATTAAGATCCAATTGTTCACAAAATACTAAAAAAATAATAATGTGCCTGCACATGTGAGCCTAGCAAGTGGAACAGAAGGATTATAAAGCCTTTTCTTTCTGGGTCAGTTGATTTGTGTGACATTTCTAGAATCTGGGCTGAAATAGGAAGTGTGTCCATGTGAGAAAAGCATTTACTGTGCAACACTTTTCTGGTCCTTAAGGGGTTAATTGTCTATACTGATTGACTGATACTGTTATTCTTGACACACAAGCAAAATTAGAAATTCACTTAACATTTTACTAAAATAATACAAATTATTCTTTTTACAGATGGGGTTCCTCCTTTATGTCCAAACACTATCCAATACTGACTGTGTAACATACTTTACATTTAATGAAGTGTTTGCACCTGAGACTAGTAATAAATATACAGATCTATGTATATAGTGCAATAGTATATAAATGACTGGAATAAGACAGAGCTCAGGAGTGTATTATTTTACCATGAATAGTTTACTAGTCCCAATAGCTCCCGCTTAGCGAGGCACTAAATACCTGCTTTGATTTAGTCTGGATATTCCAAACCTTCTAGTTATTACAAACAATTTTGTCTTAAGTAAAGTAGAATAAATCGATTTCTATGCTTGTCAACTAAATGCTTTGATTACCCTGTTGATTAATAAATTGGTTTCTGAAAAAAAAAAACAACCACAAGAGAACTATTTTATAGCTGGCAGTAGAGTCTTCCTCTCATTACATTTTGCCGGTATACCTAAAAAAGGTCTGTAAATACTACTATGTAAATAAGTGGTTGTAATTGTATGTATTTCATTGCTACTCTACAAATGTGTAAACATGATGAAAGTGTTCTTTTTCATAAGATGTCCTCATTATAGGTATTTTTGTTTAAATCAGGGATTTATCAAAACTTAAAGCAGAACACGACAAAACTTTTTTGTGTTTTTCGCAGAATAGAGAGTTGGGTTCTCAATCCTGCTGGCTCGGTTGAAATCTGAGCAGTATATCGCCCTGCTACCACCCCTTTGTTCCACAAAAGAGGATTTTTCAATGGACATTTTGTCAAAGGCACCAGGCTGAAAATTGTTGGCCAAACAATTGTTCGTGTATTCTCACAGCGACAGATGGTGGCTATCAGAATACAATAGCCATCAGGGGAGAATCTTTTGGAGTCCAAAATGTTGGTGCATCTCTAGATCTAACCGATTCATATATTATCCAAAACAAAAAAAAGCATTGGCTTTACATATACTTTAAGCTTGAGATAGGATAAAGTGGGGATATAGGAAATAAATCCTTGAAGATTGATAGGAAGGTGCTTTTAGGAGAACATCTCATTGATTATGACATACTGCCTTCTCTTCCCCAGAATGTGCAGAGCTTCTAACCACTTAAACACAAGAAATGTAATTGTTTCTGTTAGTTACTAGTAAGATGATTATCAATCACTGTCAAAGCTTGTTATAGCTTCAGAACATTTTATACTGCCAGGATGGAGGACGTCAGGTAAGGCAGACTGGCCAGGCTCTGTGCCAGACATGTAGATAACAATAACATATGAGACCCTGGCTTGTAAAGGAAACAAGTACTGAAATGTATGTAGGCTGAACTCTACTGGTTGTTAAACTTTTACCTGACTTCACTAGTGACATGCTTGTTTAGGTTGACCTTCACTTAATGCACAGGAAACAACATGGCATAAATCATATATACCTTTTAACCACAAAACAAAGTTACACTCAGCTACCATAAAATCAACTCATTAAATGAACCACAGTGCTATGTGTCATCTAGTTCTATTAAAATTGAGTATCTAAAGTAAAAAAGTTTTTTAATTTTTTTTGATGGAGTAGAAAAAGGTTAAAACCTGTTAGATTTTTTTGCCATCTGTACCCCTTTGAGTAGATTGCCTTTTACTCCTGTAGAAACCAGGGATGTGTAGTGAAGTCAGTGGCACGTGAGACACACCCCGCCCCAGGCCCAGTCACCGAGCTATGCGTTGCTCCTTGCAGAGCGGTCCCTGGCACTGTGACTCACAGCCTGCGGGCTTTGGGAAGAGGGAGGGAGGAGACAGAGAGCAGCCTCCCTGTCCCTCACTTGCTCTTCACTGATGAGGCATCTATATGGATGCTGTCAGTGTTTTCTTTCTTTTTTTTTAGTGGACGGTTTGGACCAAAATTGCTTTGCTATTGATCCAAACCATCCACAGACCTCAAGCCTCTGACTCCAAGTCAAAGGCTATTTGTAGTTCCGGCCTCACTGTGTTAGGTTACACACAGCAACCTCACCTGCCTCCCAGACTGCATGTCCCTGGTAGAAACAACAGGAAGTGAGAGGAAAGTGATATAAATGCCCTCTTAGACAGTTGTTACTAGAACAACTGCTTCCACTGGAATATTTCCTCTTTATTACTGTTTTGCTGATATCTACAAATTTTCAGTCCTGCAGATGATGGTCACCAGGACAACTACAAAAGGGTGAATCCTCCCAGTGGTGATCCACACATCAATAAAAATCTGTCAGGAGTTCGAACCCTTCACTATTCTATCCAAAACTAAATTAGAAGGTTTTGACTCCAGATACATAAGGTAAAGGTTAAAAAAAAATAGATCGAACACCATTTATTACCATTAGAACCCTAAAAAAATTATTGTCTCTAAAAAATGTGAATCACAGCTACTGTACACAATACTACCTACCTCTAATTCCATTACAGTATATAACACACATGGGGTTTTATATGTGTATTCATACACCTAACGTTAAATTGTTTCCAAGCTGGCCAGGCATGGTTATTTGACTTAAAGCATAACAAAAGACACTAGTTTCTTTGTTTGGTGCAGCCATAAAACCAAGCATGTAAAGCCCAGCATCATATCCATCCTACCTGCTAACGTGCATCATATAGGAAAACAGATCCGAGCAATGCAGTAGCTCCCCACATGTGCTTTGTTTGCAACATAATACAGTGTATATTAAATAGCTCCACACAGCAATTCTACTACACTGAAAGGAAAATTTATTTGACTACATTGAGATTTCAATTTCAACCCTGTAAGCTCCCGCATATACAGAGCAAGGAACTGTGCAGATCAAAGCTGTAAATTGCGCCCATTAATCACGCTCCAAAGGGAAATAGTCTTAAGCTACATTTTAATAATAGCATTTCTAGTTTCCTTCCAGAACACTGTGGTTTCAGTGCTGACTACCCTAGCATCATTTCCTTTCAGTGACTTTCCAAAACCTCTACCTGAATAATTACCTGCAAAATAACCCACTTTATATTTCCTCACAAATCAAATTCACGCCTCTCTTTTCCATTGCCTTTAAAAAAAAAATCTCTGTATTATAGGATGAAGGGGCCTACTACATAAAAATCTTATACTTAGGTGTATGCTTCCTAAAGTGTGATACAGCCATTGTGATTTAACCACACGGGGGAATGGCAACAAATATTTTACGAAACTGCAAAAATACAAAGAAACCACAAGGTTCATTGCTTCCCATGTACATCCCATACATCCCATAGATGAGAATACTTTTATTTTATAACAGGAAGGATAGAAATATGCCTGCTTACTAAATTACAGGTTCTACGTTGCCAGAAAATTGTGGATTTGAAGTCAGGAAAGTCCAAAGTAGCTTTAAAACGGAAGCTTAAAATCTTGAAACCACAAATTGACAATCTTTTTGGATAAAAAAGGCAAGGTTTAGGAACAGAAAGAGCTACCCATTATAGCTTGTATATGATGGCTGTCTCACATTCACACAGTACTTTGGAATGGTTGAAAAACCAGGCCTAGGCAAAGCAGTAACTGCAGAATGCCTGCTGTAAGTGCCCTATTAATTACAACTGATTTTTCCTGCACGGTAGCAATAATAAGCTTAACCGGGACTAAGTCCGCTTTGACTGGAAATTTTCAGGGTTTGCTACTTCTCTACATCTGAAGGAAAATCCCAATTTTTGCTAAATAAATACACATTTCTTCATAAAAGAAAAACATTTGCATTTATTATTTTTTTGCATAGAAGCCAGTAAAGTATTACAACCGTGATTCGAAGATCACGGGTGCAATGTTCTGGCTATTGCAGACTGTTCCTCATGTGGATCACCATATTTCACAATGACTGACTCTATTGTGAATAAGTGTAAAAACTAGTTAATGAGAACCAGGTAGAATTTCCAAAACACAACTGCATTTTACACAATAAACTTAATCTTTTTTGTATTTTTAAATGGCGGTGGAAGTTTGGGGAAAGTTTAGAGCCTCTTTTGGGAATTTGGGAAAAGTTTAGAGCCTCTGTTGGAAGTTTGGGGAAAGGTTAGTACCTCTGTTGGGTTTTTATTGTTGCCCGTGTGCCTGTTGTGGAGATTTCTTCTCATTTATTGCCCCATGATAAAATGGTCACAGAAACAGGCAGGTAGGGGAAATCTCCC
Organism: Nanorana parkeri; assembly: GCF_000935625.1. Lineage (NCBI taxonomy): Eukaryota > Metazoa > Chordata > Amphibia > Anura > Dicroglossidae > Nanorana > Nanorana parkeri. The sequence goes on along the minus strand of NW_017306524.1, from coordinate 843,290 downwards.
CAAAGAGGCTTGGCCAACAATACAATCTTGACAAAAGTCCCAAACCTTCAATTTTCACTGCTAAAAAGTTTTGCCTAGAGTTACACTTTACGTATTGCTTTCATTAGTTGCCTATCTTGCTAGGAAGTTTGTCTAGAAAGAGACATGTATAAAAAAGAATTTATGGTAGAAGAAGCTTAAGCTATCCTGGAAAGTGGTAAATAACAGCCAATACCCACTTAAAACGGATTTAGAAATAATAACAGTACATCAACACACAAATATGATACTTACGAAGGCTCTTCAGATACAGCCGCTGTCTCTTCTAATTCCTGTGCTTGTTTATGCCATGGCAACTTGGCCTCCACTGGTACTTTTTCTGCACAGTAGATAAAAAAAGCACACGTGGTGAAAACATTGCTTCTTTCACTGGCATTTCATCAAAATCATTTATTATTAGGAAGAAATACTGTTAACTGAATATAAAAGCTCATCCAAAACAGAAAACGTATATATAAAAAAAAAAAAGAAAAGTCAGTTTTCCACATTTAGCCTCATTTAGTTAAATAAGTTATAGTTAGACTTTGGCTCTCTTGTTGTACTGAGCTGCCTTTTCCCATGATGCTTTTCAATTTGACAAGCAAAGGTTGTCATCCAAACCAGTGAACTGGAATGACTTAGACACTGAGATTATAGGTTCCAAGCTCTATTTCCTGAGAAACCCAACTGTGAGTACATTGTTTTGCAGCCACAACTTTGACATGATGGTAGTTATGGAGGTAGTCGGAAATTGCAGAATATTTAATGCTGACTTGCAATAATCACCGATGATTGCTGCATAAAAGGCTCTATAAAGAAGCACACATATATACTAATCGCAACCAGATTGGCTGACTATAACATGATGTGATATCTTTATAAAAACACTTGTTATTAGCTCAAACGGTGGAAACTAAAACAGAAAAAAAATGGACTTTTAATATGCAGTGCAGCAGTAACACGTTAATGATGGCGCACAGCGATCACATTACAGCAAGCCGAAGTGTTGAAAAGGTAATATAATTTCCTCTGCTTTAAGAAATACATCCGGTTTATTACAAGGAATCTCCTATCCTTACAAACACATGTTAAAAAGATAATAGGCTGTTCAGAAGCCAGAAACGGTCATATTGAGATACAAGAGAAAACCTATAAAAATAAGTAGGCCAACGATTTCTGAAGACACTTTACAGATGTAATATAAGACACAAAATGGTGTCTGTGAAGATAATCACAGTGATGCTTTAAACATTACAGAAGGGAAGCAGAGCTGCTCTTTTCAAACAAAATGAGGGCCTGCACATGTTTTGCAGAGAAGTGCTCCAATACGACCCAAAAACCATCTTATCAGCTCATTGACTGCACTGCACTTCAAGAATGAGGAACATACTTTGTTTGGCTATAACTGATGAAAAACAGGACACGGAATGTCAAACACACAGTATTACTCTTCGATTCGTTTCGTTTTTTCCTTTCAATTAACCAGCAATATTCTTCAGGTTTTTCCTCTCAAGGTAGTAATGTTCAAGCAAGGAATTTATTAGCTAACAAGGGTGACTGATCTTGATCCAATGTTATGGCAAAATGTTGTTTCTGCCATTTCCCCACATATGGATATGGGTTTTATTGTTCTTGTTGTCTTGACATGAGTAGTGATAGGGTAATATGCTGCACCCACGCTGGCCATGACTGGGGTCTGCTAAATTGAAAGGTATTTGGAAATGTTGTCAATTCAAATTTTTAGGAGAAGGTGATTACAAAAAACAGAGTTGAGAGATGGTCATGCTTGTGATCTGTACGAGTCTGACCTCTAGTCTCACTCAGCTCAATGTCTCAGGTATTGTGGTTAAAAACTTCAGATCTGGTACTTTATTTTTCACTTACTTTTTTTTTTTCTCATAGTGTATTTTGAAGCCAGTTACAAGCTACCACTGTGCTTGTTTTACTCACTTGTGTAATGTTTTTTCATGTATTTAGCTTATGTTTATCATCATTATTAACAGAAATGTATGAGATAAGGGTAGTGATAACTTGCTACTGTATAGAATGTTGTCGTGGTAAAACAAAACACAGTTTAGAAAATCTGCAAAGACAGGAAGCGTTAAGCAAGGCAAGGATTCCTAATCTCCATAACTGAGATTAACACATTTTCTTATCAGTTTACAAAGTTTGAAAGACTGAGACCCTGGGGGTGATTTACTAACCTAAACACACGCACGCACCAGGTGCGTGTGATTTTTACACAGCAAAGCGTATTTATCAACCAAAAAGTCTCTATAAGCATTTTCACTAATGCCATATATGGAAAAATCATGCACATGATGCATATATAATGCTGCTTCACAGTTTAGACAAAAATGGTTAGCTCATGCATTTACATTCCTGCATTCATCAACGCAAGCAACACAATGTAGAGCTAATTTACACAACATCACCTTGCAATTCAGGGCAGGGCTTTGCACAACACACCTGCTGGGTGTGTACACTCTACAAAGGTGTTTAGATTCCACCCATGGATCATGCTGGGAGGGAACACACTACAGAGGTGTATACATGTTCGTGGTGTGTTTATAAGGTTAGTAAATCAACCCCCCTGTGTACATGGGCTGTTGGTTGGGTCAAAACTGTTTTTCTCCCCAAACAACTCAATGAGACAGTACAAACACATTTAAGCAGATTAATGCAGCATAGAATAAGGTCAACTGCAGGTCAGAAGGGGGTCATCTGCAGGAAAAAAGTGATCTCTAATCTTAAACTGATCCACATGAAAGTGAACTGCTACTGAAACAAGCTACATTCAAAATAAGTCCTTACAAGGGGCAAACATATTTGGCAACCACAAAGAAATCAAGCTTTCACACATTTACATTAAGCAGAATGTCAGCATCAGCAACTTTATCTGCGACAATTTGCAGTGCTAGTCGATACAGGCCAAGAACATGACCATAAAACACAAAAGGGTGGGACCTGTGTCCCTCAATAAACTAAAAGAAAAAGATTTTACTGCAAAAATCTTGGTTTCTTTTTTTTCGGTGAGAGACACAGGATTCAGCAACATTTGGGAAATACAGAAGCAGTCCAACTGAGGGTTAGAGATCACAGTAGATAAAACACTAACATGCCCAAGTATGAACAAACTAGGGACTGCCTGCAGCTCAAAGAGCTGTCTGAAGGTCCTTATGCCCAAAACCACAATCAGAAGAGCACTGAACATCCACCTGGTAAAACGTGGAGAACATGTGAACAAAAGACAAGGTGGCAACATTGCAAATCTGGGAAACAGTTGCTTAATGCCAAAAAGCCCAAGAAGCACTCATAGATCTGACAAGAAACCCAATCCTTAAGACCATAAACTTGAATGATGATTTGTCTGAACCAACGAGAAATGATGGAACAAGAATCTGGTTCCCCATTTATGGGGACTATCAGGGATGACAAAGAGGGAGCCAGTCTTTCTAATGGGAGCAGGGCATAAAACATGTATAGATGTCACCAGCACATCAAAAATCCTATCAGGATCACAAATGATAATATTTTGATGATTCTTGTCATAAAACAAGCGCTTTCAGGGCCATACAGGGTCCATTCATCAGGCTTAGCCTTGACCACGTTTGCTGATACTGGGGGCGCCAACCGCAGTCACTGCGAGCACCCCGCATTACCTGTGATATTCGGTAAAGACTGCGACAAGCAAGATTGAATAGTGTGAGGTAGACATGTCTTGAACTACATCCAGACATGAAGGACAAACTGAAACTTAGTGTGGAGTAAAGCTGCATCCCCTGCCCTGAGTTTTGTCCATTTCCCTAATGGTTGGCAGATAACATTTCAGCCATGGCAGGTTGCAATGCAGGGCCTGCAAGTACAAATAAGGTTTTGGAGAGCGACTTCAGACATTTAGCTCTAGGATCCTTAAATACTGGCACATCATCTGCATGGATAGTCAGAGCTTTATTAAGACAGGACACTGTGGGATCAACAGCAGGAACAGACCACTTTTAAAGTTTTCGTGTACTAAACTATGGAAATAGTACGTGGATGGCAAAAGGTTTTTGTGGTCCTAGGCCCTTTCAGGGACCTTAGACTAGTGGCAGCACTAGTAGAAGCTTCAGGCTGCACCTCCATCTTTTAGTTGGTATGCACTGTCAATAAGAGCCAAAATAGTCTCTCTAAGCCTGGGAGTTATGGTGGATGCCTGAGACTCCTCCTTTTAAAACTCTCCATTAGATAGAGTCTCTGCAACTGAAGGCTCAGAGGCCACTAAGGTTGCAGACAGATCAGGTGATGATTCTGAAGGAGAAAGCATTGAGGTATAATTATGTTCTCTGCCATTAGAATCAGCAAATACAACTGCAAGCTTTCCAGGCGGTTGGTGTCAGGTCCTTGAGAGGAAATACTGCAAGCTGCCCCCAAACTGTTAGTGGATTGCAAGCCAGAGAGACATGATTTAGCGAGACTACTTCTCTAATGTTTGTGATCAGACATGTTGCCCCACAAGGAAACCAATTAACCAAAGCAGCCAATGCCATTCAAATATTTGGAACACAACTGATGTTACACACAGACCCTCGGTTCCCATCTGAAATACTATGGAAAATTCTAAGAGCTAGAATACTATAATACTATATTTTAGAGTGATAACACAATACAGCTTTTACTCTAATCTATAAGTATAAACAGAGATAAACATATGGTATTTTGAAGGTTGTTCACGTAAAGCATTGCTTTTGAATACTTTTCTAATTTAATTTAAAGTAGCAGAGTATGAGAGGCATACCTGAAAGCCCTTTTTAACCACATTCTTAATTAGCAGAGGACTGTTTATAGTTTAAAAACTCAATCACTGTTTATTTACTACAAGGGGTCCTCTATCCAATGGTATCAGTTATCTGTTAATAAATGTATATTGTAATTTTGCTTTTAGTCTTCTCCTTCTACATATTTAAACCATTATGTTTAGATTTTAAAATAAGTTCCATCTACACTGAGGTGTAACCACTTTAACATTAAAAATCATAAAAAATCCCTGAAA
>NW_017306524.1:836065-838229 GCF_000935625.1 Nanorana parkeri | reverse complement strand
CCTGCTCTGGAGACCTATAAGGGTAAAAGTAGTGTCACAAAAGAATATTTTTTTAGATGTCCAATCAATAGACTCCCACACAGACCCAAGAAACCTGCGAAGGATACCACTGCAAATGTATAATGTTATGTAATTATTTTTTTTAAATGGTAAAATTAGTTGTCTTAATGTATGACACAGTGTGCACCATGAAATCATACAACATGGACACTGATAAAGATGTACCAGCAAAATACTTGCAGTTTGGCTAGTTTGGCTACTTTGAATATTTAACCTGATGCAGGTTTCTACCAAGCCGCCTTACTCTGGCCATACACCTATCCTTTTTTTTCCTCCAGCCCCCATCAGATGAATGAGAAAAAATGCTTGACTGCCACCCACCGGGCTACTGTTTTCTGACAGTGGTAGGTGTGCTGCTTTCATAATACCTGAACAGTGACTACAGCTGTTTGGCTGTGGCCACTGTTCGGCTGAGAATTTCAGACTTTCATCAAGTGGAATGGTGGGGACAGGGCCCCACACTGGTTGAATTTTTGCCGCTTTAATAGGACTCTGGAAAATTCAGGAAATTCAGTGCTGGAAGTTATTGTCACTGTCATTCTACACATTTAAAAAAGACCAAATCCTTATGCCAATCTAGATTATTGTCTGCCTGCGCTTTCATTATTATGAGAAGTGTAGGCTAGTATTCATGCAGAGTACAGGCTGCATGCATTTGGTCAATCCAGTCAATAATAGATAAAGAAGAACTCCAGTAATAAAACGTTTCCTAACCCTTACAGTAGGGCTACCCCCGCACTGTGGGGTGCTCATTTTGATCTAGGTGCTAAAATAACAAAGTTATACTCACCCAATGCTCGGAGCCAGCCAGCTGTCACAGTGCTCCCTCCAGCCTTTCACCTCCTCCACTCAAGTGATGGTATATCCCTTGGTGTCCTCTCATCCAATACACAGTTTAGACATGATGAATCACGGGACCTTAGACGGAGGGGGGGACATGCTGGAAGGACCAGTCTAAGAGCCAGTCGGATCAGGGGAATATAACTTTTTTATTTTAGCACCTGTACAAAAATGAGCAGTTAACCCTTGCAGTGCGAGGGTAGCCCCACTGCATGGGTTAAGAAACATTTTTCCCGGAGTTCTGCTGCCAATCCTATGGGTCACATGGTGAGGTTCTAGCTACAGCTTATTTGTCTGTGCCTCATGCTCCTGCGTTACTGTATTACAGGGTATTTATCTAAAAATGAAATGTAAACTAAAAAATGGTAAAAATATACTGGTAATTTAAATAAGAAAAGGCAAAACACATTAACTGTCCTTCCTGTTAAGCTATGATTTAAGAGGCATTTATTTTTCCAACTTATGATTTTTTCTCTTTATGAAAATATAAAAGGTTTATAAAAATAACACAAAGTTTGACTTATGTTTCAAGTTTACTTGCAGGCCATGGTGCAGGTTTTCAGCTTACCTTTGATCTTGTAGCAAGGTATGTGTACAGTACATTCTTCCTTGATGTGAGGTTTTGTTTTAGGACTGCACCCCCCTGTATGTATTCCCCTGTGATCGATGCAGAGAACCACACGGTACCTCAGCCCATGCCCACAAGTAACAGTACACTGAAAAACATAGACAGGCATGCTAGTGTGACTAATCAAGTCGTTTTTCAGAAACATTTCAATGTTATATTTACACAGCATTTTTTTCAAGTCTCGTGTACATATTAGATATTTTTAAATATGTGTCTGTATACCAGCTTGTCTGTCAAGAAAAAAATGAATGCGACTGATATAATGTATTGAAATTGATTAAAAAAAGTTACTTTAACCAGTTGACATCCGCGGTGTTAAACCCCTTCCCATCCAGGCCATTTTTCAGTATTCAGCGCTGCGGTACTTTGACATTTATTCCGTCATGCAACGATGTACTGAAATGAATTTTATACCCTTTTTTGGGAACAGATAGAGCTTTCTTTTGGTGGTATTTATTCACCACTGGGGTTTTAATTTTTTTACTATATTAAGGAAAAATTACCGAAATTTAAAAAAAACAGTTTCCCCTATATTAAATGATAAAACATTTATTATTACCCCTTTTTTTGGTAAAATATAAAAGACGGGGTCACGTCGGGACCCCAAAAAAAAAAAAAGACACCAAACATGTCAAG
>NW_017306524.1:805700-835289 GCF_000935625.1 Nanorana parkeri | reverse complement strand
TTACCGCTCATCAGTTTAGTGTTATCAGTGATTGATGGCCCTAAAATGATTGCTCTCACTGCGACGTTCGCGGCGATATGTAACATGTGTAGCGCAATTGTAATTTTTGCGCGCTGGGGAACCGGACGCGTATTTACGTTTATAGGCGCGTATACGTGGGGGTGGGGGAGTTAAACATTTTGGAGGGTTTTTTCCCCCTTTTTTTATATGTGACTTTTATTTTATTTTACTTTTTTATATGTTACTTTTATTTATTTTTTATATATTTTTTTACACTTATTGTTATTGCTATTATATAGGGGGATAACAATCCAGAAAACAATCCAGAAAACAATTGCCGTCTGCAGACGGCAACCCGCCAATGCTGCAGTGCCGTCCGTCCATTTATCAATGTATTAATTGCAATTCATTAAAGGAGAACTATGAGGTGAGTGCTTTTCACTCACCTCATAGTTCTAGCCGACCTGTGACAATGAGACTGTCACAGGTCGGCTCAGTATATCGGGAGGTGAGCGAACACATACCCACGCTCACCTCTCGATCCTGTCACGGCTCTCTGTTGTGACAGGGAGGGACTGGTTTCCCCCCTCCCTGCTCCGATCCGCCAGCGCTGACTGGCGGAACGGACAGGGGAGGGGGCGGGTACAGCTGGCTCTGCCTCTAGGTAGGTAGAGCCAGCTGTCACTCACGCAGCTGGGCGGATCCAGACATAATTATCGGGATCCGCTTCAGCTGCGGCGTCTTAGTATACCGCGAGCAGCAGCTCGCGATATACAGCGGCGTCTCAGTATACCGTGAGCTACAGCTCACGGTATACTGAGCCTTGGGTGACGGGAGGACGCTAGTTTGTGCCCTCCCATTACCCTAAGGAGAACTAAGGGGAAAAGCCTTAACCCCATAGTTCTCCTTTAAATACTGCATTAAATTTCATACAGTCACTTGTCAGATAGGTGATTACCATAAAGCGAATGGGGTGCTTGAAAATATTTCCAGGGTATAAGATTGATCTTCTAGAGTATGATTTTTGTTTGCAGTTTCACGTTACATATTATACTATTTGATGCTATATGTTCTATATGTCTATATGTCTATATGCCCTTCTTACCATCTTGTCTTGAATTGTATTGTGATTGTAATGTCTTCCTTATATTGTAAAGCGCTGCGCAAACTGCTGGCACTATATAAATCCTGTATAATAAAAATAATAGCAATAATAATAATAATACATGTGACTAAATATTGATAGCTTAAAATTAAACAGCTTCTTCGAAGAAGTAAAAATGATTGCTGTATGGAAAACTCACCGGTGACCACTCCTGAGCAAGCCATTTGGGGCAATCAAAAATATTGCAGGGCTGGACAATAGGCATCTTTGGAGTGTACATACATTTCCATTCCTCAACGGAGCTGATATGACCCTGCATGTCCTCCTCCACACAGGAGATTGTTCTACTTTGGATGCCTCCGCCACAAGATGAAGAGCAAGCAGTCCAGGGAGTGCTTTCCCATCTTAGCAAAAAGAAGAAAATAGAAAGTGTAGTACATATTATAAATATATATTTCTTTATTAATGAGAACATATCAGACTCTAAATTAAAAGAAAACACAAGCAGATTTACTTACCTGAACCCTGCTCCCCCACTGGCCAGTGCTCTCCTTTTCTCCCACTATGCTATGGAACATCTAATGCACGTCTATGGAACTTGCATTAGACACAATGACATCAGCAGTCCTTAGACTGCCGGAGCTCAGGGGGGAAAAGGCTTTGGAGACCCATCTAGCAGCCCCAAGGGAGCCGGCAGGAACAAGGATCAAATAAATAAATCTGCTTTACTCCAGTCCCCTAGACAAAAATGAATACTTAACCCTTGCAGTGTGGTGGTAGCCCAACTTTAAGGATACTTTTTTTTTTTGCCCGGAGATGGGTTGTAAACATTTTCTTGATTTAGCAATGAAAAAAACTGAACATTTCTAAAGGAACATCATTGGCTAAAGGATTATGGGCACATGGACATCTAAACCTTGAAACAGAGACACACAGCTTCATGCTGTGGCCTCTGTTTATATGCTGGCAAGTATTTAAACATGAAAGATAGTCTCCATTTATTTTTATATTGAACCAAGGTTCTCGTGCAAAATTGCCTTGAATTCAACCAGAGTTAAACTCTGTGTGTCCATCACAGTGTATTGTAGTAATACCCTGCTCCTTGTACAAGACAAAACTGAACGTAAAATGCATAACTGAATTTGATTTTTTTTTAAATCAAATAAAGCAAATAAATAAAACTTAAAAATATGGCATGACAATCTATGTAGCTCTCACAAACTCCAGACTGTGATAACAGTGATTATCCACACAGTGGTTTCTATCATGAGAGAGAGATACCGGACATTGAAAATCTAAAACATTAGCATTGCAGGAGGTAGGTGAGTGAGCAAAGAACAGCATCAGATTATGCTGTTTCCAAATTGTCAGCAAAATACAGATGCTAATATGTAACAGTTTTTTGTTACGGTGCAAGGCAAAGCCTATGATAAAAGTGACACGAGAACTGAAAAAGCTTTTGCTACTGTATGTTTTTAAATATATTGTATAAGAAACAATAGTGAGCATCCGGTTTCCAAGCAAGCTGGATGGGGACTCTCTTCAGATCATTAAAGCAGTCCTGACTTTAGACCTGTAAGATGAGATTTTAAACTAATATTTTTACACTCAGGAGAAGCCAAGCTGGAAGCTTAGGTCATTGAAAAAATGATCTCAGAAGCAGGAGCAATGCAAGAATCAGGTTACTTCAAAAACGACTCCTGACTTCTACTGTGCAGTGGTTCTTTTTAACTATTTCTAATCTCTGCTATATGAACCAGTGTGGTAACTCCAGGGGACACAAAATAATGTTAAAGTCTTAGTAATAATAAAAGATAAAAATACTGGTATTTTCAGTAGGCCTAGCAGAATAATGCCTCCCAAGAAATCCCTGATGTCTGAAGTTGAGCTGAATGGTACAATGCATACAACAATAGAGTGAAGCTTCAGCTGTATACCTGAAACCACATTTTTTTCGGTTTTGGATAGATTAGGAAAGTTAGAACCCCCTCAGGTATTGCTGTGTTCTAATGGGGAGATTTCTCATCACTTCCTGTCCCAGGGACATAGCAGCAAAAGAGAGGCAATCACTCCAAAGTAAGGGACAATCCCCTCTTAGATAGTTGTCACTGGAACAGCTACGGGATAACCATTGGAAGATTCCCCCTCACCTCCTGTACTGGTGACAACTAATTATGGATTTCTCATCACTTTTGCCTCGGTGTCAATCATCACCAGAGCAAACAGAGAGCATGCATTTTCCCAGTAAGACACAGATATAAAAAAAAAAAAAAAAAGGCTGAGGTTTTAACCATTCCTGCTCTATCCACAACTGGCTTTTTGTGTTGTGCTAAAAGTAAGGTAGAGTGCAATGATCCCTTAAGGCTCATCTCTTTAGAAAAGCCTACCCCACCTTAACCTAACCACTCAACCATCACGTTGTCAAGCAATTCATCCCCACACAGCTTCCTCCTCATCTATCACTTGCTCCTCCCTCTTAGATTGTAAGCCCTCACGGGCCTTACCATCCTGTCTTGAATTGTATTGTGATTGTAATTTCTTCCTTATATTGTAAAGCGCTACGCAAACTTTTGGCGCTATATAAATCCTGTAAAATAATAATAATAATAATGTCAATATCACTGGTTATAGTCCCTATCATTTGTTTTGCCCTGTCTGCTTCTGGGACTTTATTTTCCACATGTTCCATCAGTATTGCTGCTCCATTGTTGAAGGTATTTTAATGCTCCCCGTTATACTACTGTATATATACTCATAATTGCCTGCCCTCTCACAATACGGCTGCTATTATAAATTTTTTCATCAAGAACAGTTAAGACAGACAGTAGGTCAGGAATGTTGTTGGTCTGCCTCAAACAACTTGGAGATGAATATAAAGACGACAATGTAACTTTGTGGCGTTTGTGCAGAGAGTTTTGTTCACATCTCGGTTGATGCCACTTGGAAGATGAATATGGCAGTTGTAATTAAAAAAGTTCAGAAGCGACTGTACTTTTTGAGAATCTTGAAAAAGACACAGATAGCAAAGAATTTGTTAGTGTCTTTCTACCTCATAATTTGGTACAGCAAAATTACAGTTGAACACAAAAAGTCTCTTCAAAGGTTGATTACAGTGGCCCAGAGAAACAATGGTAGTCAACATAGGCGTGCGCATGGGGTGTGCCAGGTCTACATAGAATAATGTAGATCCCATCGCACTCCTGACACCCCAAAGTGCGGGGTGGGGGGATGGTGCTGGAGTGGCCGCAGATGCCTCTGCATTTCAGATACTGTAACTGGTAGAAAGTCACTTGCACTGCAGAAACATTTGTAGTCAATCTTCTTTATTGACCATCAAAGTGTTACATAACTTTAGCATAAAAGTACTAACTTAAGCACTTTAGTTAAAGCTAAAGTAATGTGACACTTTGATGGTCAATAAACAAGATTGACTACAAAAGTTTCTACCAGTTCCAGGTGTACATAGGGCATTCTCTGTTTTGCCTGAGGAAGGGACCTTGTGGTTCCGAAACGGCCCCCTTTTGATGATGTGACACTATAGAAGTCAATAAATATTGTCCACTATACACGCTGGAGTGCTAGTGACTTCTTTTCATTCAGGTGTACATAGGCACACCCTAATTACCCCTGTGCGCAACTGCAGTACTAGCGGGCGCCAGCAGGGAGATAAGATGATAATGAACTTGGTGTGTAGGGGCTGCCACAGGCATACCAGGAATTCCACTGCTGTCCGGAGTGTACTGTTGAGAACAGAGGAGGTGCAGGGCTTAAAGGAGGTGAGACACTGTAGAGGTGAATGACCTGTCTGCATCTGGTACACATGAGCAAACTTCTATACAAAAAATAAACATAGAAAAGGAGGCTGCAACAACCAGCCTACTGCTCATTGTTTGACTGTAATGTGGATCTTTTGGACCTAATATTTTATCATTGCTAGACTTTTATTGTAGAAAAAAGAAAGATGTACACAGGCAGCCAAGTACAAATTATAGTCTTAGGTTACCATTTGCATTGTTGCAGAGAACATACTTGTGCAAAATCTCAATCAAAAGTGCCGATTTATATTATAGGTTGCCTAAGTAATCAGTTTGTTGATAAAAGGACACATGAAGTATGTATTGCTTAGCAGAGTATGTACGCAGGTTTAAAAGTACAAAATGTTGCTTGAACTATTATCATAGCAGACAGGAGAGACTTGTCCGTGGAGTGAGAGACAGAGAGGGAGAATGGAGGCAACATGAAGGGTGTTGTGTATACTAAGTGTGGTTCTTGTACTGGGGGTGCTGCGCATACTGGGGTGCATTGTGATTCCTGTATTGGGGTGCGGAATATATTGGGGTGCTATTTGGTCTATTTGGGGTGCTGCATATAATGGGGTGTATTGTGGTTCCTGTATTGGGGGGTGTTGCATATATTGGAGTGCATTGTGGTCCCTTTATTGGTGGTACTGTATATAATGGTGTTCATTTTGGTCCCTGTATTGGGGGGTGCTGTATATAATTAGGTAGGGCTGACGCCGCTGGTAGGCAAACTAGGCAGTTGCTTCCTAGGGGGCAGCCAGTCAGCTGATTGGATGATGTTTGCCGGAGACTGCATGAAGCTGTCTTTTGCACACTTCAGTCAATCTGGTCCATGAATAGGATTAGGTAGCCAACCAATGAGGTGTCACACAAGCCGCGCTGTATGCAACGTCACCGCCTCCTGCAGTCTGCAAGGGGGGTTCAAGTAGCTAGTCTTGCCTAGGGCACAAAATAGTCAGTCTAGCACCAGCCCTCTCTGTGTGCATTCTCAACAAGCGGTACTGACAGCTGTGGGAGCTGCTTTAGTGCTGGACTGGTTGGAGGAGCATCTTTCTAATCTCCCCACCGGCCCCTCTGAATAAATTGCCCAAAGAGAAGGAGCACTTGTTTGTTTAATTTACTACTGTGTGTGTCTGTCTTTGTATGCACGCATTAGTATGTTAGTGTGTGTGTGTAGATAGATTATAATATATATATACAGTATATATATAAGGTGTAAGGTGTATGGCCACCTTTAGTACCTTTATATATAATACGTGAACGTTTGTGCGGTTGGGTGGAAACCCTAATGTAATATGGTAGTCAGTTTTCTACTTTGGAAGATATTTATCATTCCTGCCATTGTATGTTTACCCTCCTGCCATCTGGCAGGCGTTATAGGATGATAGAAGCCTGCACAGTTATGGTAAGGTATAGTTTTTACCCTGGTGCCATGGTACATCTGAAGCAATCACTACATACAGTAATTACAAGTAATTGGCTATTTTGAAATAATACATAGACTCTTTTTATATAAAGGGTTAAAATGATATTAAAGCCAAAAGGTTTTTTTTCTATTTAAAATTCTGATAAAATCACTTACAATGGATGTTGCTCCTTAATGTTTAAAAGTTTTAGTTTCTTGCAGAATCAGCTGGTCCCCTGAGCACTGGCCCTGATATTCTGTTTTAGGATGGCTTCTTTCTCTTGCAGGGTCCTATGAAGCCACCTTTGCGTGTGTTAGTAAGCTGTGGGTGTCTCCACAAACACACAGACACAGCGAGGCAAGACACTCCCTCCCCCAACTCCCTCTCCTCTTTTATTCAAGCTAGTAATTGAACAGTTACTGGAGTCTGCTCTGTCCCTTGTGATCTTGTACTGGACAGGAAGTTCGGGGAAACTGAGCTGAGAAAGTTGGAGCAAGCTGTTCGGATACATGATTACTGTAAAGCTGCCCATACTCCTGAAGGGTGATCCAGTGATCATACGATAATCGTAAGGTGTACAGGCAGCGTTTACTGTAGAGTCGCATGACTTTCCTCTTACGAGCACGCTAGAAAACCCGCCGAAAATCGTACGATTTTCGGTGGGTTGGTAGCATGATCGCAAGACGAAAGCCGTACGGGCCGAGGTGCGCAAGCGCACACTGCCCGCTCACCATTGCAATCATCTGTGAGCCCTCCCCTCAGCGGGGAGGAGTTGCGATGATCGCAAGTACGAGATGGGCAGGTCGTACAAACTTTTAATCACCTAACAACCATCGCACAACAAAAGTCGTGCGATGGTTGTAAGGTGTATGGCCACCTTTAGTGTTTGGGCAGAAATGTAAAGAAATACTTTGCTGGGCAATGTATATGTGTTTAATCTGGATTCCTTATTGAAAAACCATTTGAGAGTTTAATATTACTTTAAATATTATTGTGTAGCTGTGTTAAATATTTGATGCACCATTCAGAGAATGCAAAAGGAAATTGGTTGTATGTTTTTATATAATGACAAAAAAGTCTTATCTGAATCTTATCTATCTAACCCAGTAAACTTATCATTTATCAACACAGCTTTAACATCATTTGACATTGTGGTTCATTCCAGCAGTAAAGCAAGTGTTAGAAATGGAATGTGAAAATAAAAAATGGAGAATGCAACTTTGAAAATGACTGTAACAATTTACAATGATGCACTGAGATGATGCAAATCTAACATTGTATAATAATATAAAGGTAGAAATAAATGGATTTGCTGATTAAAGTAAACACAGGTTTCTTCTTTCTTTCTGCCTGATTAACCTTTAGCAAACCCTTAAAAATGGAGATGTTTTATAAGCCCATAATTCACCATTAATTCAAACATAATGATATATCCACAGAAGTAGAAAACTATTTGAGGATATTGGTATGGAAGCAAAAACGAGGAAGCACTTTAAAACGTTAACATAATTTAAAACAATTTCAAACATGATTAGTGATTTTACACTCTGTTATGCTAACATGATGAACAACATTTCTGTCTGCAGCAAATTAAGAGACCAAAGCTTGCCTGAAATGGCTTTCAACATTGACTCACAATGTAAGTAATTCCTGCAGTGGTGAATGGAAATGGCTGTCACTCACTGTCTTCCTTCATTGTATTGGATCATGCATGTCTCTGCTAAAACCCTGAATTGCCGTTACTCAGCATAAGACTCTTTACAGGCCTAGGCTAACCAAAGAATGCCAACACTCATAGAACGAATACAAGAGAACATGCTGTATGTCTGTATGTAAAAATACTATGACCAAGGAAATTGTAATCCAGTTAACTAAGTCAAAGACATGTTAAAAAGAAGCTGTCTCCTACCTATGTAACAAGCCTACACATCTCTAGTTTTTTCTATTTTCAGCATTGCACACACTGGTTATTTTCTCAGTATTATTAGTAGTATTTCTCAGTTGACACTTACTGTGCACTGGGCCTGTGTTGGATGCCCGATGCCATTTTTTCTATAATAGTTGGACCTGGGCCCCCGCTAGGATTTTTTCTTCCCATCTTTTGTTTACTGAAATATACTATGACCACTATATGTTGTATTGGATTGTTATTAATACATTTTTTTAATTTTTTGTTTGTTAAAATTGTTATTTTTGTTCTTCCATATAACTTTAAAAAAACGTAATATAAATATTTGACAAAAAAAAAAAGTATTTCTAAATAGTAACAAATATGCCTTGGCATTTTCACGTTTAACAGACTGTATTAGACATGATGACTCACAGGTCCTTAGAATGCCAGACTAGATCCTTGCAGTGATAACACCAAAGATTGCTTTTTAACTGTACACAGTATAAGCGTTCATTCAGGAGTTCTATTTATTGCAAACAAAAGATGGACATACCTGGGAAGGGGGTGATAAAGATCATAGGGCATTATTTGCTTGTAACCGTCACTGTAAGACAAAAAAAAAAAAGGTATTATTAATACAAAAGGAATGCAGAAAAACACCATAACAAGATTTAACGGGCCCATTCACAGCAGTCAGGTCCAATGCTATATGTTGTCTGTTAATATGTAAGGCACCAGGTACCACAACAGACCATTAATTCACACATGCAGTATTTTATATAGCACATCACAGTGCATGATAGCAGTTATTGTGCATTGCACTGTGCGCATTATCGCAGCCTAATCGTGCAAATGTGTAGCTCAAGTTAGACACAGTCATCTCCTCTTTCTCTGTATGAGCCTGATTAGTAGATTGCATTTTGTGGTAAGTGTAATGCCGCCTCCAACAATGTTTTCTTGTTTTGTGATAATAATTACAAAGTATGATAACAATACCAAATTCCTTAGAACCTGTATGAAAGGCGACCATATCCATTTATTGTTCATAGGGCAGCATGCCAGTGGCGGAACTATCACCATAGCGACCCAGACGGACACTATGGGGCCCGGGGCACAGTGGGGCCCGGCCAGGACGAGGAACAAAGGGGTCCCCCTGATGGTGTGTGAGCCGCTTGGATCACTATGGCATCACAGGCTACTGGCTGTCACTGGCGGCTGTGAGGAGGAACGGGCTGCTGTTCAGATCATTGACAACATGTCAGTGATCTGTGCAGCCGTGCGTTCCTCCTCACAGCTGCTGCTGAGTCAGTGACAGCCAGCAGCTGTGGAGGAGAAGGCTGGGTCCGGCGTCGGCAGCGGAGGAGAAGGCTGGGCCGTGCATCGGCAGCAGAGGAGGCCAGGCCCGGCAAAGGAAGATGAGGCAGGGCCCGCTAGCAACCGTGGAGGAGGCGCAGCCCGGCGGTGGAGGAGGCTGACACAGTATCAGGGCTGACAGGTAAGAGGTGTGCAGGGGTGTGACCAGCCCACCTGAGACCCTGCAGAGCCCAGCATAGAGAGCCTATGGTGGCCTCTGCAGGGTCACTCTCAGGTGGGCTGTTTGGGATCTCAGGTGTGATCTGCAAGGGGCGTAACTAGAAATCACAGGGCCCATACAAAATTTTGCTCTGCGGCCCTGTGATTCCTAGTTACGCCCATGATCATTTACATTGATTGATCAATTTCATTTAAATGCATTGGATTTTTTATGTGTCCATGCACAGACGATGGTGGTTGATTACTTGTTACAATCATAGATTGTACTGTTGTTCAGTGGTAATATATATATACTTCTGCATGAAAGTTTATTTTTGCAGGCATGAACTGGCAGTCGGAGAATTCTGGCATTTGTTAAGAGCTAATATGTCCAAGGATATATGCAGGCTGGTGAGAAGTACTCTGGCTGCTTAGCCCCACAAAGGTCTGTTTTAATAAAATAAACACATTTACACACTGAGGATCTAAATCATAGTCAACTCTATGTTTAAGCTCTTCAGAGTAAAAGGAGGCCAAATGGAGGCGCTTGCAGGGGTTGTGCGGTGACTAATAAAGTTGGGGTGTAGCTGCCATTTCTGTTGATGGGGGAGCCAGTGCCTGAGATGGAAGAGACGCAGCACTTGTCCCTTAAGCGGGGTCACTACTATGTGTATGCTAAACACTTCCTGAGCAGACAACACGTTTGTTCTCCATGATCCCTGTGTGTGTTGTAAAGTAGCCACCGCTCAAAGCTCACTCCTGTGATGGACTACAATCTCAGTACAAATAGGTAAACTAAAGATGAGATTTTAGTCCATAACAGGAGCGAGCGTGGAGCGGTGGCTACTTTACAACACACACAGGGACCATGGAGGACAAAAGTAGCCACCCTCCAGAAGGAAGGACAGTGTCAGCACCAGTTCAGAGATGATTTGAGGATCTACAGCTGAGTGTTACACAAATAAGATACATTTTGTTAATAGTTAAGGTACTTGAATGTATTTTTAAGATTTAACTCCTGAGTTTAGTGTCACTTTAATATTATGGTTCAGTTAATTCTAGTTATCAACCATAAACAAACATATGTAATATGTGTAACAGTGCTGCTTGGTATGACCACTACAGATATATGCATACTAAAATAAAATAAGCTAAACTGAATATGTGTTTAAGGAGAAGCATCTGCATTCTATTGCAATTGAAAAGTAACTGTGACTCTATCAATCAAATGAGCTGACTCTATCAATCAAATACTGAGCTGTCACAACTGAGGTGGCTCCACATTTGTTTAACATTAACAGGCTTATTCAATAATGGAGGGCAAGAAGAAATAATGATGTGAATAGTGGAAAAGCCCATAGCAGGTCATTTGAGGAATGATTTGATAAACAGCACTAGTTCATAGCTATACAGAGTCACATTCAAGGCCCTGTTCCCTGAAGCCCTAATCTCTAGCAGCAAGTGTAACTACTGCTACTTTTACTGCTGTATCACATACACTTTACAACTATATTTTAAATTGTTTTTCAAACTTCAAGTTGCTGCTGGTTTAAAATCTAGTTAGTTAAATGCTAAAGTATTTGTAAATCCAACCACTAAAATCTCAAACTTTTTAACAGGTGTCTTTGTTGTATTCTGGTTTCCGTCAACCACTGGGGTATATTTTGAGTTAAACTGGGAGTTTTATCATGTATGTCATTACAAAAGTCATGTTTGAAATATTTGTATCGCACCTTTCAGTAAAATAATAGCTGGTGATCCAGCCATGAAGAACCTTATTCAGGCACTTTGTGTTATATGGAGAAAACGATGTGTCCCTATCTTCAAATTATTTTCCTGTGTTGTCACCCTGCCACGTAGGGTTGCCACCTGTCCAGGATTCACCCGGACAGTTCGGGTTTTGAATGCTCTGTTCGGGTTTCATGGCAGCAGAAAACCGGACACAAGATGTCAGACAGACAGGGGCAACCAAAATTAACATAGGGGCTACTGGCCCCCCACTGAAAATAGTCTCACCTGTAATATTTGCATATGAATGGGTGGCGCTATTTAGATATGAATAAGCCATTTTTCCCAAAAATTGTCTGCGCGTCTCTAAAGTGTTCGGGTTTCGCTTGAAGAAAAGGTGGCAACCCTACTGCCACATAAACTTCAAAATGAGGCTACAAGTGGCTGTTTCAGCATACAATACACAGGCATGGCCATCTGCTGTGACCATCAGGACACCTGCCTTGAAAAAAAGCCATGTAGCCATTACTGGAGTGCATGTAGACAGAAAGTGGCTGCAGAAGATCAACAGCACTGAGTTACAACAAAGGATGCAAAAAGTTGAAAACAAGTGTTTTATTTAAAAAAAATGACTATCATTAATAAAACACATTGCTTTAGCAAACTCGATATCCTTAAAGGAGAACTATGGGGTCAGTGTTTTTCCCCATAGTCCTCCTTAGGGTAACTGGAGGACACAAAATAGCGTCCTCCCGTTACCCTAAGCTCAGTATACCGCGAGCTACAGATGACGGGATCCGGGATCAGCTTAGATGACGGGATCCGCCCAGCTGGCTCTGCCTATCTAGAGGCAGAGCCAGCTGTACCCGCCCCCTCCCCCGTCCGTTCCGCCAGTCAGCGCTGGCAGATCGGAGCGGGGAGAGGGGAATCCAGCCCCTCCCCCTGTCACGGCAGAGAGCCGTGACAGGATCGAGAGGCGAGCGAACCCGGTATGTGTTCGCTCACCTCCCGATCTACTGAGCCAGCCTGTGACAGTCTCATTGTCACAGGTCGGCTAGCACTATGAGGTGAGTGAAAAGCACTCACCTCATAGTTCTCCTTTAATTTAGGGTTGATCTCTACTTTAAACTTATTGTCAAGCTTTCTTTTGCAACTGTAATGATTATAAGATAAGAAAATTGTTCTTTAATCCCCTGGCAGGCAAGTAAAATCTAATATTTTACAGAGAAAATGAGGCTTGATTCACCTGAATATGCACATGCTGATTTCCCAGTTTATGGAGACTAAAGGAGATGAGGAAACCCAGTAGCTGTTTTGATTTCTTGTGAATGAGGTCAATCAAGAGGATTGGAGAAACTGCTCAGGAAATGTTAAATTAGCGTATCTAAAGGCAAACCAGTGGATCCCCAGTTGGTTGGCTAATCTTTAATGCTTTGACTACTACTGCTATTTCTGTTATTGGCCAAAGGTTAAATGTCAGCTTTCTATAAATATAATTGAATTTGTGAATAAATAGAAGCAAATGGGTCACATCGCTGTTAGAGCCCTTTAATTAGTATATGATTGTACTCTCCTGGAAGAGGTCATCTGTGATAGTACTGCAGCACAGTACTCATTGCACTGTACAGCTAATTAAATGAATTGCATGAACATGAGGTGGTGACAAGCTAAGAGGAAAAACGGCTGGTAACATCCTGTGAAATCTGCCAACTTTTGGATGAACTGAGACGACCTATGTGATTTACTCAGAGAATTCTTAAATACTTGTCCTTATAATATAGATTTATTCATCTCTTGAAGAACAGAGCCCGATACAATCCACAGAACAGGCTCCTTTTCACTGCACACAGGCCAGAAAAAAAACATCAGAGCCTTGCACTTAGTTTGATCCAACTAAAAAAGTGATACAACAACTGCTCTCTGGGGACCCCTTGCTGGCCTATCACCATAGATAGAGCTAGTCCTTTTCCAAACCAGGAAACCATCTGTGTGCTCTGGCATTTGGTAAAGTCATTCCTGACCTGAAGTGAGGTAAAAATGACTGACAACAGAAGAGATTGTGCAGGGCGATAAGTCTGGATAATGTGCAGGTACTATAAACATACCCTTGGCTGAGGCACTGACTGCAGCAACTTGCAGGGTACTTGTGTTGGGAACAGTCATTCAGTGTCATATATGGGTAAAATCTAGTCAGTTAAGAATGCACACAAACATTTGTATAAACCATGAATTAAAACATGTTTACATTTATCAAAGATACGCCAGTATAAAATATATTGATCAACACATTATTGTTCTTTGAGCGTTTTTTTTATAGCAAAAAAATTTTTTTGTTTGTTTGTTAGAGTAGTGATGGGGAAAAACTCCTTTCAGTTTATTTTTGCCTTCATATATACATCACAAAGGGAGATTACTCCCAATAGAGAGCATATTATACAACCTTATTTATCCCAATCTAAAACTTGTATTAAAACATACAAACATTGATTTTTAATAAAAGCAATTGCAAACTGCAGACCATAGAGGACTCGCCGTAAACCCCTAAGCTGGCCGTACACCTATAGATTTTCTACAGATTTTCTATGGTCAGATGGGAAAAGTGCAACAGATTCCTCCATCTTCGCTAAACTCAGTGGATGGAGGAATCTCCCACTGGGCCAAGCTTCAGTATCTTGCTAGTCGGCCCCACTAGCTCTCAAAACACCTGAACAATGCCTGCATCCAATCAGATCGTTCAGGTATTTTTGACAGCCAGCAACTAGCAAGATACTGGAGCTTGGCCCAACGGGAGATTCCTCCATCCACACAGTTTAGCTTAGATGGAGAAATCTGTTCCACTTTTTCCCATGAACCATGGAAAATCTGCAGAAAATCTATAGGTGTATGGCCAGCTTTAGTGTGAAAAAAAATTCTGCAGCTCAGCTGCACATTTTTATTCTAAGGGGTTACGTTTTACAATATTATTAGTATAAAAATATATTACATAATTCATTTTTTTTTTTTACACTTTATTTATTTTTACACTTTATTTATTTTTACACGTTATTTATTTTTACACTTTATTTATTTTTACACTTTTATAACATTTTTTACACTTTTATTTTATTTATTCTTAATTATATCAAGCAGTCATTGTGAATGAATCTCACTATGACTGTTTGAAAATTGGATGAATTAATTTTTTGTTATTGTTAGGCTGCTCCAAACTTAGGAACAGCCAATAATAACTTTAGTGACACTGATCCTTACATGCTGATCCTTTCCAGAATGATCAGAAGGCGGAAACATTGTGTCAGCATAGAAACATGTAGCTAAATGTTTCTATGCAGAAACATTGTAGCAAAGAGCCTGCACACATCGGGATTTCCAGATCTGTACTGGCTATCACTGTCAGGCACCCGATTCCTAAAAAGGGATCGGGTGTCTGAAAAAGCTTAAACTTTCATTTATAGATGCCTCAATACTGAATAGTGAATAGCCCTACAGAAGCCCTTCAGTTCGACCGAAGGGCTCTGGTGGCTGAAGAGAGCCGAAGGATCAGCCGAAGCTACGGCTGGATCCTTGGGCTCTTTAGTGAATAACCCCCTAAATCTTTCTAAAACTGAGTTTATAAAATGTCCTCCCTCCTTCCCATCATGCCTCCTCCAATTACTTTTCTATCAAGATCAATAACACAACTATCAGCCCCTCCCCCTCATGCCAAGGTGCCAGGTTTAATCATGTACCAATCCTTGCCACCCCAAATCCAATTACCATCCAAATGTTTCCACTGTCACCTCTGTAGAATTTCCAAAATATGCCCTTTCTTAACCAATGACAACCCAAGCTACCAATTAATTTCCTAGTTATCTCTAGACTATTGCAACTCCCTCCTTGTTGGCTGACCTTTACACACACTATTTCCTCTTCAGTCTATCATGAATGCTTCTTCTAGACTCATTCACCTTACCGACTGCTCAGTGTCCCCCACCCATCTCTGCCAATCCCTCCACTGGTTTCCACTCGCTCAATGAATAAAATACAACATACAAAGCCATCCACAAAACTGCCCTGAGCTTCTTAACCTACATCACTATTAGCCCCATTGAAATTGCATAATAAAGAAAACCCTCACCCCAATGAAAGGTATTTTTTTTAAAAAGGTTGCATTGGTACATGTCCTACATGGCATTGCACAGCTCACCATGCCCTTTGTTTGACAATTCCTGTCTATTATCCTTGAAAATGGTCAGGATCTATTTTAAAGATTTGCCCCTGTATCATTTACTTCAATGGGGTTCAAATTAAAGTTGCCAATTTTCAAATTTTACGAGACTATTGGCCTTGGAATTGAACCTAGGCTGATTCACCCATCCATATTGAGCAGCAAAAGGCCTTAAATAAAATTACTGATCCACTCTTCCCAGGACATTCTAATACTTTTTTCTTCTTATAGAATCTTGATTTTGGTGAACTTATATGGACCATATGAATAAAGTCAGTGTGTAGCTACAACTCCCTGCTGGGATTGTTTGGATTTAATCCATGAAAACACTATGGCAAGAATGAGATGTATGCATGTGGCTTCTCTAGATCATGCCATTAAAAATGTTGGAATTGCAAACCAATTTTAACTATTATGTGTTCTGTTTCTACATCAGGGCCAGTATATTTACTGCATTTAATAGAATTTAGAGCAAAGACCATTCAAGTATACACATGCACGCCCCTTAAAAGATTACTTACCAACAGATATTATTCAACGCTGTTCATTTTAGGGAAAAGAAGTAAAGCCACTGTACATATTTTAAGTAAACTTCATTATTGAATTTCAAGGAACAGACAAACATATGTTCATAATACATGTTCTACAAATTACCCAGCCAAAGCTGCTCTGCTTGCATGAATAAACGAGAAGCTTGTTACTGACCATCCAATAAATCTCTCTAATCAAGGTTTTCGGTGGAGGATGAGGATAGAGGTAGCATAATGACAGAAACAGAATTCTTTAAAGCCTCTCATTAATATATAATTATTGGCATCTCTATATCATCAGGGAGGAAAAATGTATAGAGTATGCACAAAAAAAAAATCCAAAATATAACATACAGCAAAAACGAACCTCATCAAGGTATGATTGCACATATATGGGCCCCTGACCGAACAGAAGAAAAACATGCCAACGGCAGACAGATCTAATGAGATGCTGCTGCATGCTACAAGCGCTGATTGTTCTCATTCTGTTTGCTTCTGAAAACTTTTAAGAAGTAATGGCTTGTACAAATACCAGTGTGTGTGTGAATGCTTCTAGCACACTATAGTGAAAAAGTGAAAGGTTAGCCCCACTCAGCCTGAGAGTGTCATTTATTATCAAGACAGCTTGCTTTGTCTAGAGGTGAGGAAACTTGCAATGATGGGTGGATTGTCTATGCAACTTGTTTCAACAAGAGTTAAGAGGTAATTGCTCAAAAAGACAAAAAAATAAAAGTAGAATTGCAAGCACTTTAGAAAGAAGAAAAGAATAAATCCCTTGACTGGCAAAATAGCATCCATCTCTGTATGGCTTATTCTTTGCTGTATAGTGTAGAGTAAGGACAAACAAGCCAGCTTGAGATGAACAAAATGGCCATACAGCAGTGGTTTTCCATCTTTTAGCGTGACAAACAGGCAAAAATACACTGAAGGGACAATACCATGGCTTACAGTATTCTTTGCTTTCTAGTTTATTTGGTAAGTTGGTGAAAACAGCAATACTGAGGTAACCTGCTGTAAACCATACCAGCCAATCACATTCTATCTGACTTGACTACAGTAAATTGAAATCTAATTAGCTACCATGGATTACTGGATTATGCCATCATCCCTGCTCTTTGCATTGATTTACTGCATTTTGCAGACTAATTATCAAATATGGGAGGGGAGGGGGATTGGAGTAGAAATCAACATTAAAAAAAGCAATTGCAGCCTGAACACGGGGCACTAAGAATGAGATTGGAGACCAGTCATTGGAATTTTGCAATGCCCTAGATCAGTGGTGGCTAACCTGCGGCACACGGGGCCCCCTCTGCTGGCACGGGAGCCCAGGTTCGGGAACCCCAAATGGAAATAGATCCGACCATCCCGAATTGCCTCGGTACGCGATTCGGGCTGGTCGCAATCAGGCAGCGGTGGCGGCCTCTAAACAGGCACATTAGACGGCTGCTTCCTCCTCGCTAGGACCCCGAGAGGCCCCTGCGATCGGCCGTCTAATATGCCTGTTTAGAGGTCGCTGCCATTGCCTGATTGTGAGTTGTGACCTGCCCGGATCGCGTACTGACTGCAGAGGCGACCTGGGACGTTTGGATCCCATGTGAGAGCCATACAGGCTTCCCCCCTCCCCTCCTGAGAGCCAAACAACCCCCCTGGGAGCTGCACAGCCCCCCCCCCATCCTGAGATCTGCACAGATCACCTGGGAGCTGTACAGCGCCCCCCGATAGCCACACAGCCCCGCCCCGTGGGAGCCGCACAGCTCCCCTAAGAGCTGCACAACCCCCCTAAGAGCCGAACAGCCCCCCAAAAGCCCATACAGCCCACCTTAGAGACTATACAGCCCACCTGAGAGTCCACAGAGCCCATCTGAGAACGGCACAGCTCACCTGAGAGCCCACACCACCCTCCAGAGATCCTGGAGACATCAGGCTGCCACCCCGGAGCAACACAGGGTATGTAGCTTCATATTATTTTGCATTGCTATTAAATGTATTGTTGGGATTTGCAGTCCTCTATAGCTGATGGTATTATTCTGCGTTGCTGAAAAATGTATTGCTGGGATTTGTTGTCCCCTATAGTAGGTGTTATTCTGCATTGCTGTATAATGTATTGCTGGGATATATAGTCCTCTGGTTGGTGGTATTCTGCATTGCTGTATAATGTATTACTGGGATGTATAGTCTTCTATAGTTGGTGGTATTCTGCATTGCTGTATATTGTATTGCTGGGATTTGTAGCCCTCTATGGTTTGTGGCATTCTGCATTGCTGTGTAATGTATTGTTGGGATTTGTAGTCTTCTATAGTTGACGGTATTCTGCATTGCTGAATAATGTATTGCTGAGATTAGTTCCTTTACGAGTTGCAGTCAGTGGCAGAGATACCAGGGTCACAGCGTTCACAGTTGTACTCGCCCCCTGGGCTCCATCACTGACTCCAAGGTGTAGAAAGACTGTTCTCTTGCATTGTGCTGCATGACATGTACCTTAGTAGCACACTGCACTGGAACACTTCACTCATTAGCACAGTACAAAGGTACATGTCACTCTGTAGTTTAGGTAAAACCTCTTGTATTGTATTTTTCTTCTAAGATTTAAGCACATAATTAGTTCAGACAGTCGTATAAAGGGTTTTCCTGAAAGAAATCATCAGTATTCAGGTCTAATTGCAGGGTTGGCACTTTGAGACGCATACGTTGGTTTAGTAATCCAGTTTGGGCACTCGGGCTCAAAAAGGTTTGCCATCACTGCCCTATATGAAGATACAAGACCTATACAGAACACAACTATATAGCTAAAATAGTACATCAACATAACTCATACATTATTGTGAATATTTAATTATGGTGTTGTATTTACACACTGTGGCCACTTTTGTATAAGTTTTCCTAATGGAAAATTTGCAGGCAAAAATAAGCTCCAATATTTATCAATAAACCCCTATTAGGTACGTACATTATAATAATGTAAATGAACTCGCTGTTATTTAAACAATACTTTTTATAATAACAAATTATAATTCTGAACAAAAAATATTAAAAGGGTTGGAAAAGGGGCACTCCAAAGTCCTTTTCTTTCATACTATATACACACTATAATATTATACCACATTTCATTCCAGGAAATAATGTGGTATAATATTAAAATCTGACAGATTGTTTTTTCTTTTAGTTATGAATACAGTGGGAGGTAGTTGGAAACTTGTATCAGGTCTTTTTTGTTCTTTGACTCTTTTGGGAAGATCCCCCTCTTTCCTCACTGTGTGTCTCAGTGACCCTCCTGTGAAACTGGGACAAGAAATGAGAAGACTGGGGTCACTGGAAATAGATTGAACACATAGAAGAAAAAACCTAGTCAAGAACTTTCCTAATGAAAAACGCGTCCTCACTGGTTCAAATGACATGGGAAACAATAAAAACCCAACAGAGAGATTGGGTTTTTATTGTTTTCAGAGTCCACACAGTACAGACACATTTTAAACATTGAGCATTTAAAAACCTTCCCCACTACAGTATATCCAAACAAAAAGAAATGTTTTTGGCCAGAACCTGACTTTATATTAATTGAAAAGAGATTGATAAGAGCAGACAAACCTGGCTAAGCACGGGTCCATGTTGCACTCCTGGAGCCTGGGTTTGGGTTTGACATTCTCAGGATAGTAATGGCAGTACTGATCTGCCACCACCCGGCCACTCCTCAAATCATAACATTCAGCCGATGTTAACTGATAACCTGCAATAACAGTATTTTATTCAGAAGGATATATGGTACATTTAAATAATCTCTGAAGTCATAACAATTATTTTACATTGTGGAAGACAGTTCATCAATACAGAAGCGATGTGGGTCAGACAACTTATCATATTATTATATGCACCTGTGCCTTTATTTGTTTACTTACTAGACTGATATGTAGTACAACTGTTTATATAGAACTATTTTTAAAGTGACATTAAACCCTCAGATTTTTTTTAACATAAAACAATACTGTAATGTGTGCCTTACTGTAATTCATGGTTGTTCCCCTTCTCTTTGTGGCTCTTCCTTTTAAATCCATATCTCTTCTCATGCTGGGCAGAACTTCTGTTTTGCAGCAGACTGCCTTGTCTCTGGAATGGATACATGGTGTCTGAGTGTAGGTTCACAACCTGAGCCAGCACTACAGGAAGAGGCAGTCAGCTGCAAAGGGAAGTTCTCCCCCAGCATGAGAAGAGATAAGGATTTAAAAGGAAGAGCAGCAAAGAGAAGGGAAACAACCATGGATTACAGTAAGGCACACATTACAGTATTGGTTTATGTTAAAAAATCTGAGGGTTTAATGTCACTTTAAGGATGAGCTCCAGGCAAACAGCTAAATAAAAAGACGGTAAGCTATAAGGGTCTGTTTTACCTGCCAAAAGGTTTGTATCTCTGTCCAACCAGTTCCGAGATTTGTATTTGCAAGCAGCACAGCTAGGTAGACAATAACACTTTCTCTGTTACAGTTATAGACTGTGAAAGGAAGCCAGTGATGTCCTCTTTCCACCCCCAGCCTGCTGACTGGACAGTGATGGAGCAGAAGCAAACTGGTAATCTCAACTCTCTCCTCCTATTAGCATGTTTCTTGTCAGCACATTTGTATACAACACACTTGATTTTCTACAAGTTCTGCTCTCCCTCTCCTGTCTAAGTGCTGCTATACAGGGATTACAAGGGGCTCATGGTAATATTCCGGTACTTACAATAGCTGCATTTAGCAAAATACATTTAATGATTGAAAAGCATTGAAACCACTAGATCAGAGTTTTTAAAAGGAGAGATTAGCAATGGCAGCCCACATAATTGTCTCAGTACATGTCTCCTTTAAACTGGTTACATCAGCATCCAATAAATGTTTTTATTGAAACACATAGGGCAAAGGGCAACTGCATGTAAATGATCGCCATCAAGTTTCGAATTTCATTAATCCTTCCGCAGCAACTTTTAAAATGGATTGGTTGCCATGGGTTTCTGCCTTTGGTAATTAAAATCCAGATTGGCAGATGATCCTTGCCTACCAGTGTGAGTAGCCAAATTCCCACGTCATTAACAGCAGCTCAATTACATCTAATCTTCTATCAGTCAGCATATAGCTAAGATAAGAGACCATTCATGTGTCCTTTAAAGTGTTCACAGTTTTATCAATGTGCTTCAAAATCCTTTAATTCAGCTCCATGATTTTTTTTTTCGTTTCACTTATTTATTTATGTAGTTATATATTGCTAGCCTATTCTATGAAGGAACACATCTACTTCAGTCTCTGTAATTAACCCCTTTGTGACGGGAGACGTACAGTGTACGTCCTGTCACAAAGTGGCTATATGACTGGCCACGTACACTGTACGTGCCGAGTTATATTAGCCTCTGTAATGCTGGTAACTGCTGATTCTCAGGAGTTCCAGTCATTAATTAATGCCTCACTATTGAGACATTCATTAATGAGATAGTTAAGCTTTTTTAAAAGCTTCTTTCTTTCATGAATGAAAGAATGAAGCCTTTACATTCAGATACGGGTTCGCTAAATAGCGATCCCGTATCTGACAGCTGAAGATAGCAGAGAGGTAGCAGTGACTCACCTCTCTGCTATTCGTTTTGACAGTTGGAGAGCCTGGCACGATGTTAAATGATACATTTCAACCACTAGATACAAAATGTATCTCTTGAGTGAAATGTATCGTCTACGTTTCTAAAAATAATAATAATAATCAAAACTTGCTGCTGTGGAAGAATCACACAGCAAAAATGTAAAAAGTGTGTCAGTCATTTAGGAACAGAAACTAAAAACTAGCTTAGTCATGAAGGGGTTAAAGAGTCAACATTGAAATGTCCCTTCTACAGCTATAAAGACACACAGAAACATAGATTACGGTACAGTTTTGGGTACAAGCCAGCCAACCCACCATTGCATTTTTGGCCTGCAGGAGGAAATATGAGCACAGGGAGGAAAACCACACAGTCATAGGCAGAAGGATCTCTGGTAAGCACTGAAACCCATATTAAGAAAAAAATCAGCTCACTAAACCTGACATGTTTTTTTTTAGAACTGCTTTATAAGAGTAAAGTCTTCATAACAAGCAGTTATGCAACAACTCATTTATATGATACTTGTTTAGATGTAATAGATATTCATCTATACCATGCATGACATGCAAGATGATTAAACTACTCTAGTGCACATGAGAAGGTACACATTAGCAGCTCTGAAAATGCCTGTTATACAAAAAAATTATGCATTTGCAAATGATCATTAGTGGCATCACTATGAAACTCATATAAAAGCAGCTGACAGTCGCCAAGATT
This sequence comes from Nanorana parkeri, assembly GCF_000935625.1. Lineage (NCBI taxonomy): Eukaryota > Metazoa > Chordata > Amphibia > Anura > Dicroglossidae > Nanorana > Nanorana parkeri. Next base: position 812,803 of record NW_017306524.1, on the reverse strand, counting down.
CCCAGTACTGCAAGTTCAAATTGTTTAACAAATGCACAATTCTAATAAATACGGGTATCAACAGTAAAGTAGCTAAAACGCATACACTAAATGGCTACTTTATTAGGTATACTTGATTATTAAAGCAAACAGCAACTATGTTGCTGCAAATACATACAATATACAGAAAATGTCTAGTGGTTCACAAGTTGTTCAACTCAACACTATAATCTGGAATATGTATGGCCTAAGCTACTATGACAGCTTAATTATTGTTGGTGCCAGATATGGTGGTTGCAGCATTTCATAAACTGCATAGTGTTGGGGATTTATATATGTTACAGTCTCAAAAACAAGCACCCAGTGAGTTACTGTATATAAAAACACATCAGTGGTTTTTGAAAAAGATCTGAGGACAATGGTTAGACTATCAGAGGGTAGACAACTGCCCAAATAGCCAATCTGTATAACAATGGTATACAAAAGCATATATAACTTATCAAACCTTGGAGACAAATGGCTAAAACCTCAGAAGGACATTCTCCTGTCAACTAAGTGCTGGAAATATGAAAATATGTTGCATCGTCTAACGAATGTGATTCCTATGTTGCTTGCAAATGGTAGGGCCAGAATTTGGTACATAACGCATACATTCATGAATCCATGGATCCAGGTTCTCGCTGAGTATTGCTGCGTGGAATGTTTCAATGGGACCTATTGGGCTCCTTAATACAAACTGATCATTGTGTGTTTGACTGTTAATATTGAGCATGTGCAATGTTTATGGGTACTAACATACTAGATAAGTGTCTCCAATAAAAGAACCAATAAGTATTTGTTTTAAAAGTCTCTTTTACCTCCTCCACATGAAGCTGAGCAAGGAAAAAAATCGGTTTCTCTCCAGCGATGTATTATGGGCTGGTAGAAAATAAACTGTACAACACTATCGGCAGCACCAGTGTAACGCACCTAGAAAATAAGACAAGGTATTTGTTATGACTGACATTTTTTTTAACCATATTGCATCTCATTATCCACAATTTAAGATATTAAGCAGTTTATGTTCAAGAAGTGAATTAACTGTAAAAACATTTAATAATCAGTTTATCCAAAACTGATAATTTTGTTATAGGATACAGGACACTGGCAGGATGTACAACTGGAGAAAGAAGAATGATCTTCTGTTCCGTCTGATTTGTCATGCAGCCAGAGTTGTCTCCAAAATGAAAAAACAGTTATAATAATCTGTTTAGTTATTTCGTATATCCAACACTAAACTATGAAATGGCAATTTAAAGCTAACCTTTAGCCATCTAGACCGATGATGTCCAGCTTAAAAAGACCCAAGAACCACATTTATATCAACAAGTTGAATGGGGAGATCGCATTTCAAATCAACCCCTTGATACACACCAGATATCTAGGCTATACGAAGGTTCACAGCATTGTTGTGACAAGGTTCTCTGGCAGGCAAGAATACCAAAGTCTGCACCTCCCATTTTTAATTCAGAACCCCAAATACTGTACATACAAAAACAAGCAGTAGCTTTAATTTACAAATTAAAGGTGAACAGGTCCAAACTGTCAAACCAACAGCTCCTATACATCACAGTCTGCTATTTATTCTGACGCAGTGTGAACGGATGTCACTGACAGTAGAGCTGTCACCAGCCACGCTTTCACTGTATAATCTGCAGGACTGAGCTGTCAATTTGACAACTTGGTCATGCACAATAGAAAGACACAGCTGCCAGGGGCTGCCTCATGGGCCACAAAAGAAAATCCCTTAGGCTGCCTGTTACACAGGCCAGATCTAGACAATCATATCTAATGTACTGATGGAATTTTTTCCCTGAAAATGTTATAACCATGATATTTTTTCCCTTTTGTTGGCTTCAATTATTGTTTAATAATTGACTCCTGCCAAGATGTCTGGTTACATGGCGGCAATACATGGTCTGGGGGAAGGATTTAGGAAAATATACTGGCCATGGCCCATTCACTAAGCAACTGCATGCTCTGTAAATGTAATATTCCAATTGACAAAAGCTAGGGGTGTGCCAACTGTTAAAGAGTGGTAATACAGGCACTGGTCAGGGGGAGAAATTCAGGAAATCACACTGGTCATACTCAGTAATGACTGACCACTGTATGGCCTGTAAAAAGTAACTCATCTTAACTGCTATGAATTAGTAAAAGTCTCCGTTTTGAAAGTTTTGTAATGTGCACTTTCAGGTCCCATCCTGCATATGTGTACCTGTGGACACATAGAAATCCACAGGTAATCTTCAACTTCCTGGCAAAACTTGAGAAGGATAAGACATTAAAGTGCACAGATCAGGACCCGCGGGATAGCCAAAAAGCAAAATGGGAAACAGCAGTCAGTCTTATTGGATTTAAGCACGCCTCATTATACATCACAAGCCATTAAACTGAGATCAAATGAGGTAAATAAACAATTACAACATTTACTAATTTTTTGGGAGAAATACTGTGGGACTGTAGTGGGCTACAGTGAAATAATTACGAATTTGGCATGGGAAAGGCGATAACGACATCTGTAAAAACATTTGGGCTAAAAGTTACAGTAGCACACCTTCAGTAATTTGCTGTTTGCTATGGCGATTTTGTATAGTAACATTAAACATGCAGTTTATTGAATGTATGGCTACTATTTTATTTAAACATTTCTATTCTAGCACAATTTCTATCCACACAACATTTTATTCTGTTTTGTATTGCCAGTTCTACATATAAGAGTATTATTAACAAATACTTAATACTTTCCAAGAAAAAGAAGGAGGGATTCCGCATTGCCCTTTCCAGCATGGGAAGCCATTTTCTGCTTCTTGATAGTATTATTTGTTCCTCTGTCTATTAACCAGAAATTATTTGTTCCCGGGTCCTTTCTGAAGCTCTGTACTAACATGGGCTCTAGATTGACATATAAAATACCTATAGCTAAAGTCCAGACAAAAGCATTTGAATTGACCGTGTCAAAATAATGGTCAGCTTCCCTACTAGCATCACAATGTTGCAATTTTTTGTGCACTTCTAACCTTAATGCCTTACTTTTCTGTGGCTCCATGCCTGAACTGCATACCAAAGCTGCATTAGCTGCTCAATACTGTGTTCCCAGAGTCTGGCATAGGAAGCTGCAGTTGGGATTTTTAGATTCACACAGCCTAGGGATAATTTAGACAATGGCCAAAAAATCTGTGTCTATGGCGTATGGGAGGAAACCCGAGTACCCAGAAGAAAGAAAGCACAAAGAGGACATGCAAACTCCATGCAGATAGTGTCCTGGCTGAGATTCATACCAAGAACCCTATTGCTGCAAGGCAAACCCACAAAGCCACTGTGATAATGGGCAGCACAACCTAGATATTCTGTATCTTGCGATTCAAGCATTTATGGACTATGCTCCCTAGGGCTTGAGTCTAGTTCATAAATGATTGGCAGACTCTCAGAAAGCAGGGGCAAGCACATATATATCCTTAAATTCACAAGCATCTAAGGAATGTGTATGAATAACATCTGGCAAATGTAACGCTGACTTCTTATTGCAAGAAAAATGAAGAAAAAAAACACGGAAAGCAATAGTATCTTAATGACCAACCGAATTACACACTTATGATAGCTTATCGCCTCTTCATTAGGAGGTCATTTGTCACACTCATTATGAAATGGCAAAGCATGTAACGCATTTTGAGCTAATTTAAGACTTGCTTCTCACCTTCACAGTCATAGAACAGAGAGGTCTGTGAATTAACATATTAGAGGGTGAATGGCATGAAGATAAAAACATTTAATCCATGAAATTCCCATTTTGCAAATCCTTAATCTGTTTACTGTTTCGGACGTCTTTTAACCTGCTAGATATCAGATCTCTGGGATGTCATTAGAGCATGAAAATGTTTGCAAAACTGTAACTACTTTTGACAATTAATAGCGACATTATGCCCTGCTGAATCACAACTCGATTTATATAGCCAATATTGTAAAGCTGGCCATACACCTTACAATTATCTGCAGATTTTCTATGGTCAGATGGAAAAGTTGCAACAGATTCCTCCATCTACACTTAACTGTGTGGATGGAGTAATCTCCACCTGGGCCAATCTGTTGCACTTTTTCCATCTGACCACAGAAAATCTGCAGATAATTGTAAGGTGTATGGGCACCTTAAGGCTGCCCACAGATACAAAAAAATCAGATGTAAGAGTTGTGCTTAGTCAGCATTAATTAACCCAGGGCAACTTTTCTGCATGGTGATGCTGTCATTTGGAGAATATGTAGTTAAGGGTAATTTTTGTTCTACAGAGAAAAGAGAAATATCCTAAATAAGCCTTATTCTGTGCATGTTTAGAATTATTGTCCTGTTCTTTGACAACCAGTATAAATATCAAGTACATAAATTTGAGTGAAGGTAACTATAAAAATCTACCTCAGTAGTGCATGGCTAATAAACAGCATGAGTCTTCCAGTGCCAATTGTAAGGGGTTACTTTCCTACCTCCCTCAGGACAGGCTCTTCCAGGTCATGCTACCCATAACAAGAACATTTCAAAGGCATTTGCACACTAAAAAAATATTACAATGTTTTTAGAAAGAATTTCCTACAATCTCATACCACTTGTTAATCAAACCAGATACTAGCCACAGCCTGGAATAGCTGCCATTTTCACAAAATAAGTGGTTTGTTATAGAAGTGTCTGTCATTTGTTTCATAAAAGATAGAATCCTTTATCTGATATAATGACAATTCATTTCTACTTTATCTTTTTGTTAGGTCAGCGGTTATTCCATTGTACGGATATTTGTCTTGTGTGCAAGCATTACAGTGCTCTAAAAATAAAATACAGTACATTAACCTGGATGTAACAGGCCGTCAAAAGACGTTCTGTTGGCCCCACCTACACACGCAGCACGCGCGCGAGCGGGAAACTGCCCAAATTTAAAAACAGGCAGCGATGCCTGTTTACATAAGGTGCCGATCGGTGTGCACCCCCCGTCCACAACCCCCCCACCGCTGGTCCCGAGTTCCGCTGTACCTGGTGCAAGCCTGGGACCAGCATGGTGATTCTCTGACAGGGGATCAGAGGGAGATCGATACACAATCTCCCTCCATCCCCTCTCCGTTGTCAGAATGCGGAAGTGATGTATGTTAAATCACTTCCGCATTCTTGTGTCACTCTCCAGCTGGAGAGAAGCTGATGAAGCAGGTCTCTGCTTCATCAGCTTCTTTGGGGGTCCCTAGGTGAATTAGGGGTCTTGGAGACCCTTGATGCCCCCATAAAGAGGACCTGTCACATCTCTTTGTTATCACATACGGGGGTTTCTTAGCCGCGTATGTGATAAGAATAGCGTTAAATGAAAAAAAAATTGGAAAACAAGATTCAAATTTTAAAATAAAAATTAAAGTCACACATGAAAAAGAATTAAAAACCCCCCCACAATTTTCTTTTAAAGTCCCGACCCATACATACATGCGTACAAACATGCGTCGGGTGCGCATACGTTTGAAAACGACGGTTTCCCCCATTACGCCACACATGTTACATATCACCGTAAATGTCGGAGTGAGAGCAATAATTCTAGGGCCATCAATCATTGATAACACTAAACTAATGAGCAGTAAAAGCTTTTAAATCGTCACCATTGTCAATTTTGGGTATGGTAGTTTTTTGCGATTTCACGGGTGCACCCAATTTTAAAGCTTGACATGTTTGGTGTCTATTTACCCGACGTGACCCCGTCTTTTATATTTTACCCAAAAATTGGGTAATAATAATTGTTTCCTAACATAATGTAAAAAAATGTCAGTAATTTTTCCTTAATATAGTAAAAAATAAAACCCCCAGTGGTGATTAAATACCACCAAAAAAAAGCTCTATCTGTCCGCAAAAAAATGGTATAATATTCATTTCAGTACAGCGTTGCATGGTGAAATAAATGTCAAAGTACCACAGCGCTGGATACTGAAAAATGGCCTGGCCAGGAAGGGGGTGTAAACAGCTGGTCGGCAAGTGGTTAAAGGACTATTGTAATTGAATATCGCAAAAAATCCAAGTAGTATAAGAAGCAAGGCATTTGAAATATAGGAACTATAAAATAGGAAATATGTTATGGCAAAGGCCAGGATCACCAAGCAATTGCCGAAATCCTAACTATGATGATAGGTGATGATGAGAATGATGAAAACCTCTGGATCAGTAAAGGACACCCAGCAACAGCACCTAGTTTAGTACTGGCTGATCCTGTTCTGGAGAATCTGTCCCACCAAAACAGATCAGTTAAACTTGGAGAAGTCAGATATATTTTTCAAGTTAAACCTTTCTCTAAATTCAAGATCCGCTTAGTAAATAGTGTTTTGCCTTTCTGTAAAAATGCTGCCAAAAAGTACAAAAATATATACTTACCTTATACCCCCAGCGCCCACACAGAAGAGGCAATGTCACAATCTTTCCTGTGACATCCTGGGAACAATGTGGATCCCAATTTCCCTTAGGAAGGTATTCTTGCAAAATTAGGAATCCCTCACTGTTCTTGTGATCTTGCTGGAAGGACTGCAACAGCACAGCTAGACACCATGGGTGGAAGTCAGGTTTAAGGTAAGTATGGTTTTAACTCCTCTCCATAGGTGGAGTGCAGAGGTTTTTATGTAGGGATGGTCCACTATTTAATAGGTGCATAATGTGCATTTTGCATGATTTCACACCTAACTGCTGTCTCTTCTTTCTAGTAACAAGCTTTCTATTGGGTAAAACAAAAACTCTCATGGAAGAAAATGCCTAAAGAACTCAAGCTAAGACGAGTTAAAAGGGCAAAAAAACTTCAAAACTCCCTGAAACACTCATGCTCAAGTGTACATGGGGGCTGATACGTTTCTAGCTATCTTTGAGGACTACAGAACCCCCTGCCTCTAAAGGACATAGGGAGGTTATTGTAGTCCTGTCTTATGGTGACAATGTTGCTTCTTCATAGATACAATACAGATGTGTCACCCCTGAATTGGAAGTGTGTTACCGGAAGGATAACCTGCTGAAAATAATGGTAAAAAATCTTGAAAAAAATGAATGCAGCAACAACTTCTAAGGACTAGTAAGCTGCAATATAATATAT
>NW_017306524.1:757199-805663 GCF_000935625.1 Nanorana parkeri | reverse complement strand
GGAGAGAGAGAGAGATAGACAGAGAGAAGGATAGAGAGAGAGAGAGAGAGAGAGAGAGAGAGAGAGAGACAGAAGTTGTTCTTAGATTTAGATATGTTTTAAGATACTGGCAACCACAAGGACTAGTGTCAGGTACACATGGTTCAAATTTCAGCCTGTTCCCGATGAACCTGATGAAATTTGTGCCGTGGGTGCTGCTGTCAGAACCTTTCCGCCTGGCATGCCTTGATCAACTAATTGAAGGAGCCAGATGGAAAATTCTTAGCCAAATGGCTAACATCCAATCACCTGCTGGCTCCATTAAGGTATTCTGACAGTGGCCACCAGCCGATATCAGAATACAGCTGTTGTAGATTCATGAAATAGTTGTTATATTACTCTCTAACTAAACTTTCATCTTTTGTTAGTAAAGAACTTGTAACTGTAAATTGTAGGCAAGAGGCAGCAAGGAGCTTGCGGTGACTGTTCCAGCATCATAAGTAGTCATGCATATTACCCGATTACCAACCAAATGTAATGGAATAGCCGACAGTACAGCAATGAGCAGGTAGGCTATACTTAATGTAGGCATCTCTGTATTTTATTTCCGATTCTGACTCCATGAGAACATACTGAAATGTGTGGTTCCCCATCATCACACCATATTTCACAGGAAGTGAACCTCTGAAATGTAGCAGCCTTGTCAAGCATCACTAACAAACCTACAAAGTTCTACCTTCCCCTTAAATCAAAATAAATGTTTCTACTAACCACACTAATGAGGCAGCAGCTGTGTGGAGACTTAACAGTTCAACAACAAGCACCATTCTGGGGAAAATAGGTATCTGGCTTCAATTCAAAAATGTTTTACACAAAATAATGTTAATACAGCCAAAAAAGTAATTTCAGCAATGGTCTCTGGAAACTGACCATAATGACTAACTTGCAGAACTTGGATGAAAGTCATGCTAAATATGTCCCAAAAGATGGATGTGATATGCAGAAATTTTTCTCAAACTACAGGCAAAGTTAAAAGAATTAACTTATATTAAATAACAAGTTGGTAAGTTAAATATGAATTGTGTTAGCACAATTATGTATTAGATTATTACCTTTTGATCTCTATTACAAATAATGTTGCCATATAGCCACCAGTTATGCATTATACACCATGTGTGTGTGATGATCCCATGATACCAAAGAAATATGTTGGACTATGTACAACGCTTACAGCTACGTGGCTGAAGGCTTTGTAAAGTCTTTATGGCCTTCTTAAAAAAACTTTCATTTTATTGTGATTCCCAAATGCTGCATTTTTTGTTCTTGGAGTTCAAGCACAATGTATGTATTTCTTTCAGCAATATGTTTTAGATTATCTTATATAATCCAAATAACATATCTAATGGGAAACAATTCCACTCTATCTGCCAGTGCTGCACAGTCATAAATGAATGAGCATTGTACTTACTGGTTTAGATGCAAGGTGGTGAGCTGAGTCACTGATCCTTTATCACACAAGAGATGTATTGTTGATAACTATTTTGTACTGCTTGGCATGGAATACCTTGAGTCTTACAGGGGGAATTTGGGGATATAATGCTCAAAATGGACTGCTTTTTATCGGCAAATGTTTCCAAAAGCCGTCAATGGTACTGCTTTTGTAAAATGCTGTGATTATATGATTCCCAGGTTACAATAGGAAGCCTCCAAGTTTTGTGCCAACGTTAAAATTGTACATTTGTATCCCTTACATAGTAATTTATCTGTTTTTAAAAATTAATGATTGAAATGCAGTAGCCATTCTCTTTTAAAGGGTTTTTTCTGCTACTCATTCTAAAAATAATGAAAGGAAACTCATAATAGTTTTAGGCCAATTTTATTGTACTGTGTAAGTTTTGGTTGATGTTTTATAGCTTTAAAAAATAAATGAACCACCTCCCGTCCATGGCCGTTCCTGAACGGCCGGACAGGAGCCTTATAAGAGCAGGAGGGCGTCTTAAGACGTCCTGCCCCTTCTCCCGCTTGTGCACGGCAACCAGCGCGCACAGGAGTGGGGAAACTGTCAGCAATGTAAACAGCCAGCGATGGCTGTTTACATTCAAGTGATCAGGCGTCTCTAGAGATGCCCAATCACTTGTAATAGCTGCGGGTGTGCACCCCCTATACCTCCGTAGCCGCCGTCTTCTTTGCCGCCGCTGCAGGTCCTGAGATCCGCTGTGCCTGGTGCGGCTGGGACCGACACGGCGATGCTGTCAATGGAGATCAAAGGGAGGTCAGTACACGATTTCCCTTTGATCTCTTCTCGGTCCCCGAATGCAATTTGCATGACTGAATAAACGTCAGTCAAAGTACTGCAGCGCTGAATACTGAAAAATGGCCTGGCCAGGAAGGGGGTTTAGCACCCTCGTCTTCAAGTGGTTAAACAAAAGATTATAATCTATATTATATATAATTGATGTAATATACAAATATGTTTTACAAATAAACATTTAATGCAGGGTACACCATTGGCACAGAATTTCTAGAACACTATGGATTTACTTAACCAAAAGCAAAATAGTGGTTTCCATTCAGGCATACTGTCTCTGACTCAAAATTCAGACGTTACTGACTGATGGGAGTGGAGTAAGTGGGGAGGAGTTATTGCTCAAACCTTTTACTTAAATGCATCCATTTTAGCTTGAGCTATTGAGCTCTGTAAACAGAAGGTTTTTTCCCCAACATGAAGCAAGGAGAAAACTAAAAACTATCAAATGGTGCTGAGAACTCCACCTACTGGCTGTACGCGAAAGTATAAAATATTCATATGAAACATTTCATATTTACTTGCTAAAATATGGGGAATATTTTCAGCCTGACCATTATAAAGAAAGAAAAAGAAAACAATATGCATTCCCTTTAACATGCATAACACCTGTGAGGTGCAGAATCCTGGCTTTACTACTTAGTGAGCCACAGACCCTGAATATGCAGACCATAAAAAAGAAACCTTAGGAGTGCAACTTTCCATTTTCTCTGCATATCAGTTGCCCTAGGCCCTAGAATAACAGAATGGTTCTGCCTCTCTATGGTAACATTCACTATAGACATCTATGTGAAATCTAACTTACATATGCACAGAAACTGGGAACAGAAGCACAAAGGAGATGCATTTTAACATGTAGCTCATACCCTCCACCCAAATTTTTGGTGGAACAGTTCCTTAAAGAGCAATTATTACACTAAAGAAATATCAACATACGTTTCAGAATAACATTCCAGCTAGCAAATCTTGCTGATTCATGCTATTTGGTTAAGGTATTAAATCACAACACCCACTTAAAATAGTTAGAGATGTAACATTAGTCAAGTATAGGAGAGCCAAGAACTAAACGTTATTACATAATTTCTGTACAGGTGCTAAAGACTATGTGCTACACTAAAGAAAGTTTCCACGATAGGCATCACAGGGAAAACTGAATGGAAACCAAATGCTGCTTGATCTGTGGGATGGAACAAACTCTCTTGTACAAGTATTTACAATTGGAACTTTGCCCATAAGATTAACCAAATTTGGCTTACCTTGACAGAAAAATCTGCAGAAAGAGGACCAGCAATCCTGAGGATTTCTTTATCAGGAAATCTTTGGAAGTCAACCGTAGTGTTGTCCACAAGAAAAGATCCAGTGTTGCTGAGACTGTTTTCACCCTTTAGCCCTTGCAATGTTTTTGTTTCCAGGTCTGTAAGAGTATAAATTGCAATGAACCTCCAAAGTATATATAGCTGTATTTTCAGTCGTGTATTATTGCTCAAAATATACAACACAGCAACCTAATTATGTGTGTCAGTCATGAGCACTTTTAAGGTTAAACAGTACAAAGAGAAACTGTAATGTGCAATATCCAACCAATTGGAATCATTTAACTGTGGTGTTTCAGGAAAACAAAAAGCTGATTTGATGATTGTTTACTACTCTGTCCATTACTAGAATAACTGCGCTTATAAACCCATTCATCTTAAGTTGAAGAAAGCAATCAACTTTTAAAAGCTTAGAGTTTCTGGACATAGCAAGACATGAGCGTAGGTGTTAAAGCAAAATGTGATAACACAGCTTTAGGAATCCGTTTATTCACTCAGTAAAGGTAATGTCATGGTTTACGTAGACTTTGTAAGTTTTACGTTTCTTGTTCAAACATATAACACACTTACTATGTGTGGGATACACACAATTGCAAAATTAAACCTTTGAAGACAGTGACCTTTGTTGTGGGAGATTTAAGCTAGCCATACACTGTTAGATTTTCATCCAATTTACAGGCAGTTCATGGCCTCAGGATTAGGGTTAGTGGCCCTGGTGGCCCTGTCTGCTGGACAAAAGTTGATTACTCAATCGATTTTTGTCCATGGATCCGGGCAGAAAAATTTCCCTTTTCTGTATTCTGAGAGCAGTAGACACTGGCTGTTAGAATACAATAGCCCGGCAGGAGGGACTCCTCCACCTATGCTCTTAAGCTTGGATGGAGGAATCTGTTGGATTTCTTTCTGCGGGCTAAACAAAAGAAATCTATTAGTGAATGGCCAGCATTAATCAATTACAATAATTATGACATAATCCCCTCTACTCGACAGAAATGAAATAAAGATATATGCAGTAACTCTTTATAGGAATCTTAAAGGGAGTATGTTTTATATGAACTGTACAATCAATGTGCATACTGGCTGAAAAAAAATATCCAAGAGCCTGTTTTTTTGGAAATGAAAAATCTTAGCTCAGAATTTCTGGGTAATTTAAGGTGACACCAAACTCTAAACTCTAAACATTAAACTCAGGAGTTAAATCTAAAAAATGCATTCAAGTGCATTAACTATTATTAAAAATGTATCTTATTTGTGTATAACTCGGCTGTAGATCCTCAAATCATCTCTGAATTGGTGCTGACACTGTCCTTCCTTCTGGAGGGTGGCTACTTTTGTTCCCCATGGTCCCTGTGTATGTTATAAAGTAGCCACCACTCCAAGCTCACACCTGTGATAGACTTTAATCTCAATACAAATTTGTAAACTAAATGTGAGAGTTAGTGATGGACTCAATGTTCGAGCCGAACGTGAGTTTGACTCGAACATCGCTAGTTCGTGTGTTCGCCTTCTGAAGCCATAATTGGCTAAAGCCTTGAACCTGACCTGTGGATTCATGTCCCCCAGGGCAGTAGCCCAATCCCCATACACTTTTTATGATCAATAAATTGCATATAAGCCTTCAAAATGGGGACATTTGATTTTCAAAGTTCTACCCCCATAGCCTTGCATTGAGTTTGAGTTCGTGTGTTCAGCAATATTCGAGTTGAATTCACGTTCCACTTGAACATCAAGCCCAACCCTAGTGGCTAGATTCTGCTGCAGTTGAAAGCAATAGGAAAAAGAGATTTCAGTACTTCTGTTGTGGACTTTGAAGATACATTTCTTCACAATGCCTATAGTTACAAAGGCCACAGTAATAAGAGCTTGTTTTACATTGCTTTTGCTTCTTGTAAGGGTGGGTCCTACTGACGGCGTTCCTGTGAGCCACCGGTAGTTTGTGGAGGAAACTATTCCATTGCCAGCTGGATTAAGAGATTTTGATATGCGAGTTTGCTATATTTTTTAAGCCAATAAATTGTTTTACTGCAGAATGAGCGATTTCTTCATGTTGTTGGAGTGCTCCCATCTGTCTATTGAGAACTCGTGATTTACTACCGTTACTGGGAAGATCGTGGGTGATTACTCCATACTGGGAAGCTCTGATTGTTTGCTGATCTAGTCAAACATTTCTGGTAAGTGTTTGACTATGGGGGTTGGTGGATAAGGAGCACGAATATCTTGCACGGACACTTACGTCTTACCTTTGGGACTTTGTAATACATTTCACCTATTTGGTTTTAGGCCCTTGGATTTGGCGTTTTAGCAAATATGAAATTGCACTATTGATTTTGTATTTTTGTTTAATTTTTAGCGCTGTGTGTTGTATATTCACTTGTCTTTTATATCTGCCTGGAGTTTAACTTTAATGAGTAATGCTTTGCATAGCAAATTGATAAACCTATATTTTCTTCTAACCACCAGACGCATTTGGAGATATTTCTATTCTATTTCATATAATATACTGTAAGTATATCTGTTAGTACGTCTTTCACTACTAACATCTGTGCAGCTCTATCTATGGAATGCTAAGGCTCATAGTTTGAGGTTGCATCTAGTCTCCAAAAATTTGGCTATTCAACTGTATTTTTCTGAATCAGCAGATTTTTCTAACAACTAAAGAAAAGCAGATGTTTTCAACCAGGCTGATTTCTAGAACTTTACCAAAAGAAATATTGTGCTACTGGAGCTAGCAAGCAATCAAGTGTGATTTCATGTTCTAGCCTGGAACAGAAAAGTGACAGCAGGATCTGACTGCTTTCTTCAGACAAACCCTACACTCATTTTGTTCTTCAGTTTTTATATAAGTCTAATGACTTTTTAGCATAGTGATTTGTATCTGTATTAAGGCCCCATTCACACTGAGCGATTTATCGAGCGATTTTTGCAGCGATATCGCTCATATTTCCATGCGATATCACTCTATGTAGCTTCTCCAATTCATTTAAATGGAGCTGTTCACATCTCGTCGCTCAATATTGCTCAATATCGCTTGTAGCTCCTACATGACCCTTTTTTCGAGCGATTTTGCTCCTGATTGCATACAGCCCAATAGGAAAAAGTCGCTCAATATCGCAAGTCCCTCAATATCGCTCAATATCGCTCGTCGCTCAGTGTGAATGGGGCCTTAATGGGCATTACCTTGTAAATAACTTAACAAGCAGGCATTGATAACAATGATTTATTATCAATGTTCTCCAAACAGCTTTATTGAATATACTCATTTGAACCTTTCACTCTAACCAAAGTTTTATTTTTAAATGTATTTTTAACTTTGCATGGGAAAGGGTTCGAAACTCTGTATTGGGGTCTGTGCCCCTGGTGAGATGTCATCTAACTTTTTGTTCTACAGGTAACTTAAACAGAAAATAAGAGGCAATCTGAAACAGTGTGGATCGGTTCGAAGGACCTCATTAAGGTTTTCATTGCTATCTGTTTGCTGCTTTCTTTGAGGTGACACCTTTTGTGCTGGAGTGTGACAGTGTGAGTATTACTATGACATATATTGAATGGAAACATCAGTTTCTAACCATTCAGTACTATACCCAAAGCTAAAGAAAAGTTAGGATTTCTGAAAAATATATACATTTATGATTACATGTTTTTTCTACATTTTTTTCATAATTATTCTTAAAGCAGAACTTGGTCCACCAATTTAATGTCTCCCAAGACAGTTAGGGTTAGGGCATGCCAACTGTCAAGGTTGCTAGTGTGTTTATTTCAGCTCTCAACCAAGCCTTCAAATGGCTGGTGTCATAGCTGATCACGTGTGCAACACCATGGAAACTGCAATCCAAACAGAGGCGAAGATGGCACTTTCCTTGGCTGTAAAGGATAGGAGGGTATAGTTCTGCTTTAATTCCACCACAGCTATAACTTTGTATCATTTGTTCACTTTCATTCATAATGCTTAGTTAGCTATTCAGTGCTATTTGTTATATAGAGGTTTCATGAACCCTGAATTTTTCCTTGCAGCTATCTGACAGAATCAAGTGATTACAAGGTGCTAATCTCTCCAAAATGTTCTGTTTCAGAACACCAAATGAAAATGAATGCATAAATCAAACAGCTGCCATTAGCAGATACACTTAACTTAAGTTTTATACAGTGCCAAAAAGACTCAGGCAGTTTTGGGGGAGAAAATCACCAGTCACTACCTCCCTCCCTTCTGTCATTTAGCTCATTTTATGACTGAATTCAGTAGGACAGATTTGCCTAGTGAAAGTCCATTTAGCCATGCATTTTTTTTCCTCTGCAAGTAATTATGTTAAAAAAGTAAACACAGAAACGTTTTCAGCAAAATATTGTCACCAAGCAGCACTCTGATGAAGTACCGTACAGGGCTAACTTCCATATGGTGTGCAGCCCCCTGAGGGTTAGAATTTCCTGTTTCTACAAGTCATTTCCTTCCTGCTTGAAATTTGGCAGAAAAGGTAACACTAACATCAGTTATGTGGAGAAAAGGTTTTTTTGTCTTTTCCAGTTTTGGTTTGTCCTCCTGTAGTTTACTCTTATGGAATGGGTATTACAGAGTGCTGAGTGAATAGTTTCTTGTATCTGCAGTTATAATTACATAATTACTTCCTCCGGCATTAATAAGGTAAGAGTATCTTGTGACTCAGTGGTATACTGAGAGTTTAACTTTATGCTGAAAATGGAAATGTTAAGAATTTGTTACTATTGTGACTGTAAAAACCTATGATATAGTATGATCTACTTTACTGATATTCTAATATATAAAAAAGTGCATTTAAACCCAAACATTTAATATACAGCAGCTTGTGGCTGTATTAGTTTTCTTTTATCATGATGTTTTAATTTTTTGCACCTCCTTTACTCTATGATCCCTCACTGTACTGGTTTGACCTCCTCCTCTATATAATAAAGATGAGGAGAGGAAGATGTGTTTGTAGTCCAAATCAGGAGAGCAGACAAGGGTGGAACAGCATTATCACCCTAGGCTGCTCTCCTGATTTGGACTACAAACACATATTCCTCTCCTTGTCTTTATTACATAGGGAGGACGTCATTCCCAAAAACAGCAACTGGCAATGTTCACCTAGCACTTCTTTATTTGTCAAATTCAGTAAGCTCCAAGCTTGTGATACCCACCCAAGCGCATATCACCCAATCGAGCATATTCATAGGGTGGAATTTTTCAAAACTGGAGTAGTCAAAATCTGGAGCAGATTTGCACTGCAACCAATCAGCTTCTATCTCACATTTTCAAATCTCAACTGAGCCAACTACAGAAAGATGATGATTGGTTGACATGGGCAACTGCTTCATTTTCTGTCTGCTCCAGTTTTTATAAATTCCCCCCATAGAGTTTACGACACATGAAACTTGTTAGAGGTGAGCGACCATCAGGAGGGGATCACAAGCTTGGAGTTGACTGGATTTTACAAATAAAGAAGCACTGGGTGAAGATTGGCAGTGTGCGTCTGTTTTTTGGATTGGCTTTGTTGTGGAGTATAGACGGCTCTCTGTCCAGCACCTGTGACGAACCCATGTGGAGGTCTCTCTTTGTATTTAAACATATGGAGGAAGTTAGTTTAGTTCACAGATGATAGCTTTAAAAACTAATAAAACACAGGTAGTTACAAGGATACTGTGAATCTTGGCAAGATCAACAGATATTTTTCTGTACTTTCAGAAAATGTTCTTAGTGTTATAAAAGGGAACTAATGCAGTTATCACATCTAAGGACTGGTTAGCTGAAACATATTATATTTTTGTTCTTGCAATTAGTTATCCTTTACTACTAAGATAATCATGTCATGGTTGAAGCAAGCCGAAGGATCGGCCAAAGCTACGGCCAGATCCTTCGGCAGCTTCGTGAATAGACCCCTTAGTATTCCTCGAGAATGGGAAAAATGACAAGTGGAGGTTTTGCCCATAACAACCATTCAGTTTTTCTTTTTCTGGTTTAGAAAAGAAGATTTACCTTGTATATTTAACAGTTTTTCGGCAACTCCATGCAATGCAGTAAAACGTTATTAGCTTTACTGCATTGTTCAACACGCTGTTCCCACATCTCCCAACCTGAATGCTGATGCACAGGGTAATACAGGAGGCAAGCACAACTAAGATACTATTTAAAAGACATTTAAATAAACAAACAGTACTTAGTAGACAAAGGGGGTTATTCACAATAGGGTGAAGAGTTTGGAGAAGACAGGAGAAGTGAACAATCTAAAACAAAAAAGCTGATTTAGAAAAATTCTCCAATTCTGCTCACTTTTCAGTCCAGCTTTGTTGGCCCAGATTGTTCACTTCTCCTGCCTTCTCCAAACTCTTCACCCTTTAGTTAATAACCCCCTAAATGTTGAATTTTAAGTGTGCATACTTACACTGAAGCTAAACTAAAGCTGAACTATGGTCAGCTGAAAGCAAAAAATGAATAATGTCTCCCTAACCCTATTCCTAAGCAAGATCTGATTATTTTAATTTGTGGTCCAGCAAAAGCTGGTGTCTCATTACTCCAATCTTCAGTGATGGAATGTTGCCAGGTACATCTAGCAGTGCCTACATCCCATCCTGATAACATGGACGTCAGTCCTGCACTGAAGGCATGATGCCGTCAATGACAGGTGCAGCACCAAGACCCTATCAGACCCGCCATTACAGCTGGAAAATAGTGGGAGGGAAGATTAAGGTATTACTGCGTTAGAAAAGTTATATTAAAAGGTTGTATTTTGAAAGGTGTATTGGTGATTTTATACTAAACATAATTACTGTATATAATCACTTCATACAATATTAGAGGTAAAGATTTGAGTTAAGCTTTAT
The DNA here is from genome assembly GCF_000935625.1 of Nanorana parkeri. Lineage (NCBI taxonomy): Eukaryota > Metazoa > Chordata > Amphibia > Anura > Dicroglossidae > Nanorana > Nanorana parkeri. The sequence continues at coordinate 795,238 of NW_017306524.1, read as the reverse complement.
TCACACAAGCAAGGTCAGTGCTATTTTTTAACTTAGTTTGAAGAGATTCTGGTAGCGTAAATAATTAAAGTGACATTAAAGTCAATTTTTTCCCCTCCCCCCATTGTTAATTAAATCACTTACCTTAAATGATGTCTCTTAATCCGATCTTCCTCTTCTTTCCATCTGTCCCTCCAGCGCTGCGGCGGGTGTCAGATCCAGCGCTGACTACTCTGTCCTTGCTGGCACTTCCTGTCCTACGGTGTCTGCATGCAGGTGCCCGCGTCCATAGACTTACCATGCGTCCCTCCCTGTTTCGCCCCAAGATGCTTTGCGGCCGCCAGAGCAGTTTCGTATTTTCGGACGGGAGCGCGCGGCGAAGACAGGGGTAAGTTTAAACCGATTTAAAAAAAGACTTTTTGCATATATCTACTGCTTGCTACAGTAGATACCAGAATATTTTCAGATAGGAAAGCATTATACTGTGCAATGATGCATATGGCTGGCTGGCCGGCCATGCCTTAATTAATAAATTCAGCACCCCCTCAGTTCTCCTGAACCAAAGAGGTCCTGGGGCCGAAGCTAGCCGAAGGATCGGCCAAAGCTACGGCCAGATCCTTCGGCAGCTTTGTGAATAGACCCCATAGTGTTTTCACATTGGTATAGGTTTATATTGGTGTGTGTATTTTTAAGGTTTATTCAATAAATATTTGCTATTTTAGTACTGTTTTGCTGTGTGTGCCATGATGACTGAAAAACTTTTGTATTCCTATTTCTAGTTTCATATTTTTCCATTTCCAGTTTAAAACTGAAATCAGCTGCTAACACCTACATTTTAACCTTTTCTGGTTCTCCTTTTATAGAATGCTTGTGTAGTTATTCTTCATGAGAAGTGCTAAAGAACTCTGATGGCTTTCCATTCCAGTGAAATGAGGCTTCTGTAATTGGTAATGTTGGTAAGAAAAGGTTATCTCACTTATTAAAGGTAAATTTACTTACGCAAATGATCAGGTCCTTTCAGCACCAATCGTATATGTCTACTGCCATATGGAATAACAACCACTGTATCATCCACTAGAAAAAAAAAATCAGACAACATTTTAGAATATTATTCTTTTTAGAAAATATGCGAACATATTAATATACAAGTATTCACTTTTAGTAATAGCATGTCAAACATTGTTAATTTCATCCCACTATAGCAAATAATGCACTTCACATTATTACAAAAATTGTGTTATTTACAATTTTTATCTTACAAAAAAAATAAAAAAATAAGGTTGCATACACTCAAGCAGTCTAGAATTCCTATTAAGAGGCCCTTTGTTAGGCACCCATGTGTATGCATTCTAGGATTGTTTGCAACCATAGAATATGCTTTTCTTATCACCTTTCTGTATTGAGATGTTAAAGCTAACAAGAGATACCCATGTGTATGAGCACTAAGATTGTTGCCACTCATAGAAAATGTTTTCTCTGCACCCTTCTGTATTGAGATATAAAGACTTCCTTGAAGCACTCATATGTATGAGTTCAGATATTATTCCCTGATAGCAAATACTTTTTTCAGCAACCTTTTGTATTGAGACATTCATGCTCCCTAGAGGCACCTATGTGTATGAGCTCTATAATTGTTTACAACCATTAAATATTGTTTTATTCTGTACCTTCTGTAATGACATGTCCAGGCTCCCTAGAGCACCCCTGTGCATGTGCTCTACAGTTTGTTTCCACCCATAGAATATACTTTCCTCACCACCCATAGGTATGGAGATGCTTGGGCTGCCTAGAGGCACCCATGTGTATTACGTCTGAGACTGTTTCCACCTATAGCAAATGCTTTGATCAGCACCCTTCTGTATTTAGACTTATAGGTTCCCTAGGGGCACTCATATGTATGAGCTCTAAGAGTGTACCCCACCCATAGAAAATTATTTCCTTGCCATCACCCTTCTGTATTAAGCCATTTAGGCTTCCTAGACACACCTACTGAAAATGCTTTCTTTAGAACACTTCTGTACTGGGGCATTCAGGCTCCCTAGGGGCATTCATGTGAATGAGCTCTAAGATGGTTCCCACTAAAAGCAAATGCTTTCCTCAACACCTTTATGTACTGAGACATTTAGGTTTCCTAGACTGTTTCCACCTATATGAATTAAGTAGCAGCCCTGATGACTTCACCATACTTTGACACAGAGACAGGTAAAAAAAAGAAAAGTAGCACGTAGGGGATTCTGATGCAGGAATACCACAGCTCACAATCTACAAAGCGGGACTACAGAAGTACTTTTTTAGACATAGCCTCTTTCCATTATCCTCTGCTTGCAATGACATTAGTTATTGAGTTGTTGGGTTCAGTTCTACTGAGCGTCACCCTTCATAAAAGATCTTGGCAATGGCAGTTACCTTAGTTGTGTTTTGTAAAATTTTCTTTAAGCTATCTTAAAGAAGAGTTGCGGGAATTGAAAGAAACATACCTTGCAGTGGGGTATACCCAAACTGCAAGGGTTAAGCGCTTGTTTTGTCTAGGGGGCAGAAATAATTAAGACATTCACACAATCCTCAGTCCCACCTGGCTCCCAGACCGTTCCCCAGAGCCTCTTCTCCCCCAGGCTCCGGTGGTCTAAGGACTTGTGAGGTTTTTATATCTAATACATGTCCATTAGGCGTAAGGACACTCAGCCCTCGTTCACACCTGAACGTTTTGTAGCGTGTTCTACGCTCGACGAACGCTCTACAAAACGCTCAAACATCTAAATCCCATTGTATTCAATGGGTCTGGTTCACACCTTGGCGTATTTCAGCCCGTCCCTAACGCGCTACAAAACGGCCCACGCCTGAAAAGGTACATGTACTACTTTGGGCCGTTTTTGTTACACGTTTTCATTGGGATACAGCCAAGTAGCTCCCGGAAATGCGCGTTTGTTGAATCGCGGTAAAAAAAACGTGCGACAGACGCGCATATGCAATACGCCTAGGTGTGAACCAGGGCTCAGGGACATACCACAGGCAGAATGGAGGGGAAGAGAGGTGCCAAAGGACCAAGGATTGGGTGAGTATTTCTTCTTTATTCTACCCACACTGCAAGGGTTAAGGGCTCGTTTTGTCTAGGAGGCTCAACAAAGCAGATATACTCACCAGATCCTCGGTCTTATGGCGGTCAGTGCTCACTTCTCCCTCCCCTGCTATGCCTGTGGAATGTCCCTCAGCGTCCTCACATCTAATGCTAGTCAATTAACCTGCATTCAATGTGATGATCCCAGTGGTATTTAGACCACCAGAGCCTAAGGGAGAAGGGGCTTTGGGAACCAGTTTAGCAGCCCAGTGGGATCAGGTGAGTTTATCTGGTTTATTTGGACCCCTAGACAAAGCAAGCGCTTAAAGTGACATTAAAGTCAAAAAATGTTTTCCCTTCCCCAATGTTAATGTCAGCACTTACCTGAAATGATGTCTCTTAATCCAATCTTCCTCTTCTTTCCTGTCCTTTTCAGCCTTCTCTCCAGCGCTGCGGCGGGTGTCCAATCCAGCGCTGACTCCTCTGTCCTTGCTGGCACTTCCTGTCTCGCGGTGTCTGCATGCGGTTGCACGCGTCCATAGACTTACCTTGCGTCTCTCCTCGTCTCCCGGCCGAAAATCCGAACTGCGCATGCGCCCACCCCAAAATGCTTTGCGGCCGCCCAAGCAGTTTCGGATTTTCGGGCGGGATCGTGCGCCAAAGACGGGGTAAGTTTAAACAGCTGTTAAAGTGTTTTTGTTTTGTTTTTAAACTTTTTGCACATATCTACTGCTTGCTAGCAGTAGATGTATGCAAAACAAACGGAGGCTTTAGAAACCCTTTAACCCTTGCAGTGTGGGGGTAGCCCCACTGCAACAATAAGCTTTTTAAATTCCCCAAGTTCTTCTTTAAATTGGCTGCTGATAAAAGATGACAAAATGTGACAGTTGAATGCAAATTATAGTTTTTTATGTAAATAGCAACAGACTGAATTGTGGAAATGATTTTTGCAGTGTGGAATAATATAGTTAAATAATGGGTTTGAAGTGCAAAGAATATGTAGAAGAATATCCAATAATAACAGTGATTAACATTTAAAATAACATTTTCGCCCACTGATAACACATATCATCACATTACATGCCTCCCACCTGTCCATACACCAGTAGTTACAATTCAGTTATCAACTACAAAATAACTTTATAAAAAATAGTTTTATTAAAAATGGGTGTTTCGTTGCCCACATCTGGCCATTATATTTTAAATCAGGGTTTAGAGAAATTGGTGTCAGTTTGCAAAATGTTTGGATACAGGTAGTGGACTAGCTCTATGGGTATAGTCAGTATGGAGCAGCCAATGGCCTAGCTCTGTATGTTAAAGCAGTAGGGAGCAGATAGTGTGTTTGTTCTGTGGGTTTAGGACGCAGGGAGCAGGCAGTGGCCTAGCTCTTCACATTTACACATTAAGGAGTAGGTAGTGGCCTTGCTTTATACATTTAGGCAGTAGGGAGCAGGTAGTGGCTTTGCTCTGTGGATTTAGGCAACAGGCAGCAATTTGCAGGTAGTGGCCTAGCTCTATACATTTAGGCAGGAGGGAGCAGGTAGTCACAGTGATCTGTATGTTTAGGCAGTAGGGAGAAGGCAGAGGTTTAGCACTGTTTTTAAATTAATTTAGAGACACCAATAGTTTTTATTGTGCCTGGCTTGATGTTGAGCCAAAGCTATTTTGCTATGGATTGCAGCATGATAATGTCACTTATGACTGTGTCTTTTCTTACGTGACTCATTAGCTGTTGCCTTTATTCCTGCACATGGAAGATTCTAATGTGTTTTAATGAGAAGTAATTTGGTAACTACTAATTATGAATGTAGGGCATGCACCTACCCAGACTTAAGGGCCTTGTAACAGCTGTACTCACTTCTACTGCATTTTATCTATGCACATCCACTACATATGTATCCTGAAAGGGTACCACATGGTACACAGCTTCATTCAGAGACTTTCCCGTGTACCATGTCATTTAAATCCTACAGCCTACTCCTTTGACACAAACAAGGATGTGGTTAAGACTCAAAAAAAAAGTTTTTATTTTATTTTACTTTGCTGAAATGTAAAGATATATTGTGATCACATGAGGAAATAACATAATTAAAAACACCTTTCAAGAAAATGTTCTGACACTGAAAGGTCAAGAGTCTTGAAATAACCAATGCTCTTGCTTTCTGAATTAAATTTATATATGCTTTTATTTACAAATCCCCTAAAGAGTTATTCTGCCGTGCAGAGCCATGCAGATTGCAATTTATTTTCCAAGTTCGACATTCTTTTACACTTTCCTCAACGTTTCAGCCCGTGCATTTGTCTTAAATTAGGAAAACATAAAAATATCTGTTCATAAGGTTAACATTAGATGCAATGTGAAAATGAATCAGGCCGTTCACTTCTTCCGGTGTTAGATGAAGTCAAGCTTGAACAGGGAAAAAAATAAAAGCTTAAAAGGTTCCTCTGTCTATGAAGATAGTAAGGATGTTATATTTAGTGCATAAATAATGATCTTATCTGTGGGATCCAATCCAAAACATGTCAGCATTCCTAAAGAAAAGATTCTATTCATGACCATATGGAGCTTGTGAGTCTTTTGATATGGCGTTCCAAACACACTGCTCATACACTTGGCAGTGATGGTGGTGGTCAGCAACTCCTCTTTTAACATCCTTCATTATTTACCTGTGTAATATTTGGGCAACACAATGATTTAAAGATAATTTCACAAAGTTAAAGAGAACACTGTGAACGTGTGACTGCTATATTTGTAGAGATCTCTTCTCTCCTGCTGAATTGTAGTTGCTCGGCCTGTAAAATTCTTTTGAGGGCTCGTGAGGTAACAGTTGTCCATGCTTTTCTATGGCCACAAGCCTACAGATCAGAAACTCACTGGCAGCTAGGTATAAATTCCTTGATATCTAGGCCCCAGCTGTCCATGCACATTTCTATAGGTCTACAGATCATTTTTGTCTGCCATCTTGAGATTTTAAAATGCACTTCCATAGTCTTAAAATGTAAAAAATTTACATTTTTGTTATCTTCATGAAAGTGATTTAGATCTTATGGAATGTGTTGGTATGCCACCAACAGGTATGGCTTTGATCTCTAGGAGTCCTAATCATTAGCCCCTTTTATTGTAACCAAATGGAATGGCTACTAAATACTATACTACTGTGCTTCCTAAAAACAAAAACTACTAAACCATTTAACAAATGTAAGTCTTTGAGGTAAAATTAATAATATATTTCTCAGTGCTGTATTTATTTTAAAATAGTCTACTGAGGGGGCCTACTAATATGTACCATTTATATACATGGTTTGTTTATACATGAGGTATTAAAATAGTTTAAAGTTCCTATCTCGAATTTGGCATCTGAAGGTTGATTGCATAGGAATGTTTTAACAAACTGAATCCCATAAACGACAAATTAGATTTTAAGCAGTAAGATGTGCTTAATGTCCAGCCACTTTGTTTGAATTAAATGATGAATGATAAGCTTTGTTATATTTAAACAAACATTGAGAGTAAAACTTTCTTCCTGGCAAAAAGCTTCAAAATTGTGCAAATGCATAAAAACATCCTACTGTCACAATGTTTATATCACGGAAGGTTTGTACTCAAAACCATTACCTCGCTACACACCAGAGTCAGTCTGGCTTCAAATAAGAGCCAACTGATACCATACTGATTAGTAATCCTAAGGCAAAAAATGTTTACTATACTGTTTATAGTTACAGTATATAAGGGCTGGATAAAGACTTGTGTTCTCAGCACCAAAACTTCCCAACCAGGTCGGACACAAATATTACAATATATAATGTTTATATATTAATATAATATTTAAACTGATAATTTTTTACATTTTAACCCAGATAGCAAGGATAGCTTGCTACAAATTTGTGGCAGGGTAAAATTGTAATTTTTGTTAACATGCTGCACATATTCCTGGCAAGTTGTTGACTTGCAGAACACTCGCAGCACAAGTTCTAGTTGACACTTTTTGAATTTGTAGCAAATTTGCTTGGCAAGTCTACAGCAAGAGTCCTACAGGTCTTAGCAAGAGCTCTGCAAGCTCAATGATTCTTATGAACTGAATCATGCATGCGCACTGAATGACTGAACATTGGCCTACCACACACCCCGCCATCCACATGATGTGAAAGAAAACATGATTCATCATGTTCTGATGCTGGGGTGCCCATTGTAGGAGGTAGACAGTGATCAGCATGGGCACCCTGACTGATCTACAGCTATGCAGCCCCATACGTTTCAAGCTGTGATGCACTATGTGTTCTGACAACTTTTTATCGGAACCAACATGAACTTTTTCAGCAGTTTGAGCGATAGTAGCTCTGCTATTGGATGAGACTACACGGGCCAATCTTCGCTCCCCATGTACATCAATGAGCCTTGGCCCAACTTGATTCTGTCACTGGTTCACTAATTTCCTTCCCTGGACCACTTTTGGTAGGTCCTGACCACTGCAGACCGGGAACATTTCACAAGAGCTGCAGTTTTGGAGTTGCTTTGACCCAGACGTCTAGCCATCACAATTCAGTCCTTGCCAAAGTTGCTCATGTCCTTACGCTTGCCCATTTTTTATGCTTCCTACATATCAACTTCAGGAACAAAATGTTCAATTGCTGTCTAAACATGTGCGCCGGAAAAAATATAGTTAGTTTCGTTTCTACTCATAAAGCAAATAGTTTTGTTTCATCATATTCGTCATGTTAAAATGATTCATTTTCTGAATGATTTGTTATTTCAGAAAAATTAATTATTGGTTATGATGAATTGATTCTTAATTTAGGATAGTAAGTTGTTCGTTATTATATAGAATTCGTTATTATGGAAGACTGGCTATATATCAACCTTTAACGAAAGGCCCAAACTATTGCATCATGACATCCGATTGAAACAAATGAATCCGAATTAATTTATTGTTTTTGTTATAACTTCTTGCGGATTCATTGAAATTTGTTACTAATGTTATTCGGAGATTCGGATACATCAGAATCTCCAAATAATGCAAAATCGTCCGAATTTCGAATCGTACCGAAAGGAATTGCACATGTCTACTGTCTAATATATCCTACGCACCTCCAGGTGCCACTCAATCAATGTTATTCACTTCACCTGTGAGTGGTTATAATGTTATGGCTGATTGGTGTATATGTTGGTATTATATTAATTATATTGTACATAATGGATAAGTATGGGACATTAGACTGTAAGGCTATTGTGAACGATTTAATGTTCTCTGTAAGGTATTTGGAAAAAGTGTCAGTATTGGTGGTCTTAGGGCCTCTGGCAATGTTCTTGAGATAATTTACGCCAGAATGAACATGAAGGATACATCTCTCAGCCAGTTGTTCTTATTAGGCAAGATATTCACGATTTCCATATGACTATGGGTTTGTGTAAATATGGACTTTTTTGGAAAGTGGTCAGGGCAATCTATGGTATTGTGAGGCTTATACGTTCTGTATTTTAGAGTATAAGATATAGGGGGTAATACATTAAAGTTTACCTCGAGCATAAACATTAACAAGTTGAATTACTGTTACTGGATTATAAACAACATATTTTACAAAATAAGCTTGTTGACCCCCTTTAGAAATAATCAGTATGTTTCCAATACCACAATATTAAACATAATAACATTTCAGAAACTCTTATAGACTTTATAATAATGGTTTTCCCTAAATATAAATTTTAGTATATGATAGCATAAGGGTGTGAATAAATAACACCCCACAAAACAAATCCTAACATGCATATTGAAAAAAACAAGTGAAGGAAACTTTTAAAAGCTATCCAAGAAAGCCTGAGCTGAGCAACTGTTAATGATTAATACTCTGACCCCAAGCCGTAAATTTACAAATCAGGATTGAATAGAAAAACACTAAAGATTTAGCAGAATTTAGCTGAAACTGACCTGCGTCCTAAATCAAATTACATATTGGTATGTCTTTAATTATTTCTTGCACACTATCTATCCAAATCTAGATGTTATCACACTTTGGATACTTTACATAATATGTTAATACATCTTACATTATAAACCCTTTGGCTGTGCTTTGCATATTCCCTTTTTCTGATAACATGTACATACAGTATAGGGAGAGAAAAAGAGATTTGAAGTAAACCTGTCACAAAACTGGGAAATTCAGGCTGAGCATATCAAGATAAAATGCATACACAGAGGCTACCTTCAGTGGAAACTGACTAGAAAGTAATTATTAGACCCAAATATAAAGGCAGCTGAAGTTTTTGTGACATTTCAATATTTTAATCAAGCACAGCCTTGGTCCTTTAATGTCATGGGTGGCCTCAGTTACTAGTAAGATTTATAGGAGGCAGGGGGCATGGTTAAGCTTGGCCTTTACAGGAAAGGTTTAGGTTTACATATTATTGCCTATATCTGTTGCTCTATGAATTATTTTGATATGCAAATTCAACTGAAAGCAATTTAAATTTAGTTTTCCTTTGAAAATTCAAAACTCAGTAGTTCAGAATCTTTGTAGTGTGTTCTAAACCTTTACAGTTGGATGATATACAGGATACTGTGTTAATTGCATAAACTAAATAACTGGTGCTTAATTTAGTATAATTATTACTTCAATGTGGCAAGTAGTTTTGCTTTGTGGTTTCTTTGCAGTTAGAGTTAAAATGCCTTACAACAGTGAGTGGGAACAAAAGGTATTAAAGTAACCAGCCATTTGCTATAAAGCTCTAGCACTAAGTGGTTCTGGAAAACATTTTCTGAATGTCCTATTATCCATAGGACATTCGGAAAAAAAATTTCTGAATGAAGTGGCCGTTTGACAGCAAGTGAAGCATGAAACTGGCATAAAGTGTAGAAACAATTGCAACCCACAAATATTTACACATGCAAAGAATTCTATACAATTGCTGATAGAAAGGAAAGCAGATCCTTCCATGTGTAAAAGTCCTTGGGAATGAGTAGACATATTAAATTCCTATTTCTTGGCTTACACTTAGAGAGGTCCGTGTTGAAGATTAGGGCTGTTTTGCTTTGTTCCCATGCTACAGGAAGCTGACAAAATTAAGAAATCTCAAAACTGCTTGAAACTTGGAGCTCATCATTTGCAATCAGTAAATAATAAGACATTATTAAGAAAATAAATGCATTATTAGTGTTCAAGAAGGTCGGAGAATGCTTCTCGGCTAACTGGGATATAAAAGGGAAGAAATAATTTATGGTGGCCAGTAAACTAGCATATAATCTAAGCATATTATCTAACTAAATATGAATAGAAATTAATTCTGTTTCAGCATGAATAGCCAGAGACAAGCGGGCCCATAAGCAGACTGGCAGTTTAGATATGTTGCAATTTGTACCCCATTATTACAGCCAATATTACAATTCTGACCGCAACTGAGCTGAATCAGTCATGGGTTTCTTATGGGATTCAGAGACTCTAATCCTGACACTCACCTGCAGCAGAAACTACAAACAGGTTTTACTCTCCAAATTTTTATTTTTTGACAGCTGGTTGGTTGGGAATGCAGAGATCTTTCCACTTACTTTTTTTTAGATCTCAATATGGACTTGTTCTCACCAGCAGCACTGGATTGCGCTGGCCAGCATTGCTGCCTCAATGCAAGAATAAGGCAATTTGCCCTATGTCCCATGACTTCAGTTCACACCATTGCAAGCAAATTGAATATCAGTTTACTTAATATTGTTCCTACCCTGGACTCCTGCCCTCATTGTTCCAATCTGGCTTTACTGAATTCAGCTAGATGTTCTCCCACATAAGATGAAATTATATACAGTGAGAACAGCAAAAAAGGGTGATCATCAGGGGAATGCAAGGGTGGTGGATGTATAAAGCAGATCTACAAATGTTAGGATATCATAACACTCACTTTGCTTCTTTATCTTAGATGCAAAACGAAGTAATTCATTTGGATGTTAGTTTTTATAAGTTTCTATATAGAACACAAATTAGCTTCATTCAATTTAGGTTCTTCACCTGACCATGCACTACAAAGATGATAGAGGAGAACCATATAAGGTTTCAAGACTCAACTGCTGCATCCTTTAAAAATCATTACAATACTACCCCATTATTTAGTATACAATTCCAACCCTAGCTGGCCATCTTACACAAGATTAATATAATTAAATATGAGCAGCATTCCTAAACACTTGAACCAAGTTACTTAAATCCACTCCAACATTTATTCCTCCATGTGTTCCAGCTGAATACCTACTGTGATTCACAAATGTTCCCACTATGTGCTATTTTTCTCCTGGAAAAACAGATAAAATGTTCCATACTGAGTTTCCATGCATGGTTTTGACCCTAAATAGACTTCCAGAAATTTGCCTGCATCTGTATTTTACAGGAAAAATATTTTTATTTTACTAATCTTTGACCAGACAATGCAGACTAAAGAGGTTTTCATATGTCTTTAAACACCGAATAATGCAATCCCAAGCTCAGCAGCACAATGAACCAAACTGTCTGGAAGTCAAAAAGAAAGAATTAGGGATGTTCAGATACCAGTGCTGAAACTTGGCATTTTCATGAGAACTACCAGGGTTGCAGCTGGGACCTGGCTCTGGTGCTGCACCACTGTCCTGAAATCATTAGTCTGTATTGTTTTAGAAAAACTGTCACATGACAATAAACAAAAATTTATCAGTACTTGTATCTGTGAGTACCTGGACAAGTATCAGTACTTGTACTTGTACTTGAAAAAATGGTATTGGTGCATCCCTAAAATATATTTATTTAAAAAAAATATATCATACATTAAAACAGGAATGCACAAATCCCAGGAGCCCCGTATGCTCCTTAAAAATGACAGCTGCCTCCTAACTTTTGAATTTTTCTCTGGTCTAGTCTTGGAGCTGGAAAAGTATCTGTACATGTACTTGTACCGAGTATGGTACTTGGTATCTGAACATCCCTAGAAAGAATAAAACAGAATAAAATGATTTATGTCACTATCTTAGACTGGGAAGAGAGGTTGACAATGAAGAATGAATGAATGAATAATGAAAAAACAAAAATGTAATCCATTGATACATTGTGGGGGTTATTCACAAAGGAGCTGAAGGATTAAGCCTAGCATCGGCTAATCCTTCGGCTCACTTCAGCCACCAGAGCCCTCTGGTTAAGCCGAACCGAAGGGTTGCTATACGGGCTATTCACAATAGCCTGTACAGCAGCTGAAGGCAGGCGAACAGCTGAGCATGAGCATATGCTTCGGATCGGGTGAGCATATGCGCTCGGCCAAAGCAGACCGTTTTCCCCAAAACTCACACATGGGCAGAGGCAGTTGTGATGTCACACAAACTCAGTAGGTAACATTTTATCTGTTTTTCCAGGAGAAAAATAAGGTTCACACTGGGGGGAATTTATCAAAACTGGAGCAGACAAAATCTGGAGCAGCTGTGCATGGCATCCAATCAGCTTCTCCCTTTCATTTTCAAATCTTAACTGAACAAACTGAACAGAGAAGCCGATTGGTTTCCATTCACAGCTGCTCCAGTTTTTGTCGGCTCCAGTTTTGATAAATTCCCCCGACTGTATCTTTATAGCCCACCTTGCTCATTTTATCAACTAATATTATGGGCACAACCACCCCACAGCCACAATGGCTTTCAACACCACCACCAGAGATGAAAGTTTCAATTTTAACAGCCAATAAATTAACAACAAGATTGAAAAACAAAGATCCTTTTTTCAGTGCACACTGTGAAATTAAAACTATCAACAAAAAACTGCTAACAAAATTGAAATTAAAGTATGGTCACTGGTGACAAACCCAGCACATTTGCACAGTTTGTCTCCAGATTGTATTTATCAACCTTAATTTGATTCAGTTCATTTATGTGGCTTCACTCCTGATGGTACAAGACCTTCAAATAATAGATGGGTGCTTGAAGTGATAACGTCGGATCGTGTTGTGCCAAAATCAGATCAAGGGATGCAAAGTCAGCAGCACTCCAGACATGCAATTGCATCTCACAGATTTTTTGTGAAGAACTGTGTCACCGACATATATACCGACATTTTGGAAGGGTCCCTTTTTCAAGGCAACATATTCTATGTCCATTTTTTTAATTTGTAATGACTCAAAGACAATTTACTGTCTAGGTTTATAAAGAAACATAACATAGTCAAACCCAACTACCAACCACCACAAAAAGTATTTTGCCTGAAGTGGGGCTCAATATTTTCTTACTTTTATGTCAACTTCTATGTAAAAACACACACAACGTTGTCTATGAGCCACAACAGTAAACTATTGGAACTGTCTGTAGGTGTCAGGAACCTGCAGACAGTTCCAATAATAATAACGGATCTGAACCCAGGGGCTCTGCTGTAGTTGGCAGTGGTTCTACCTGCTGAGCAACCTTAGAACCTTGGATAGCTCCTTGCCTGATCTCCTGTGTAATCATCAGTTAAACCTAGTTTCTGCTGAACTCTGAAATCCTTGCTCCTCCCTTGAAATTCCTATTTAAGCCATGGCTCTACACTTCCTGTTTGCCAGATTATTGTGCTCCTGCCAATATCTTGCTTCCTGCTCCTTCTGTGATACAGTCTGCTCATATTGCTACCCGTGTACCGACCTTTGGCTGCTGATTTACCAACCACTCCCATCGTCTTCCGCTTCATACCTGATACCTTTGGCTACTGACCTCGGCTTGATCTTTGACTACGCTTCTGCCTGCTCCTATACTACTACCGTCTGCTTGTGTACCGAACCCGGCCTGTTTCACCACAAATTTGCCTGCTGTTTCAGCTACTGGACTCTGAGCTTGATCCCAGATCATGACAGCAGCCTTCTCATTTTTTAGCTAGTGTGCGGTCTGATCAGAAGAAATGCATCACAACTGTTTCATACACTGACAAATATACACATAAGCGCCAGCAGCATGAGCCAGAGATAGCAGGGGGATCATTGGTTCTGATGAAGGAGGCGTGACCTCAGAAACACGTCAACTAAGAAGGACAGATAGTCGGCAGGCTAAGTCTGTTTCCCCTGATCTGTTTATGCCTGTTACCAATCTCCCATTGTGAGTAGATTTCCAACTGTTTTATTCTCTTTTTATTAAAAAGTTTTACACGATGGAGGCGCTCTCTGTGTTTTGTATTTGTTTCATACACTATACCAACTAAATATGTTTCAGTGACCTAAAAGTCAAAACCTAAATCTGGTTTATGATGAGGACACTGCACCAGCACATTCTAAAAGTGGTGCTTGCTGTGCACAAGCAATTCTTTAATATAGGGGTTGTGTCAGATGAAACAATCCCACCTGACAGGCCTTGGAAAAGGATGGGCAAGCATGAGGGAACACAAAAGGGCATACAAGGGAACATGTGAAAGCCAACCAAAGGACAGGAGGAATGAAAAAGGTAGAAAGGTCTCTGGGTGAAAGGACTGAAATTCAAAGATACTGTAGTTAGTCATTTAATTTTTTTAATTTCTGAAGTAATCCGTGAGTTATCTTTTTACAAACCTTCAGTAAGGACTAGGGTAACCTGTGCATTCATTCTTCACAGAGCTTGAGGCATTGCAAACAGATGTGAGGTCTATAACTGAACGTGATGCTTGGAAAGCTTTCTAGGAAAAATATCTGTGGCTAAAGGCACCTTAGATGGCAACAGCTTTCCTCAGCCACACTTTAAAATAACATAAGCTCCACTGGAGCACAATTACAGACAGATGAATACTAACACCAACATTCAATTTAATGGAAAAAACACAAGCTGTAAAGTGAATATTGAAGTCTCCCTAAGACACTTGATACCAACTGAACAATCACACTGTTCTAGTTAAGGCCACTTGTTGGAAATCCACAGATCACTAATAGAAAATAAAGCTGCCTGGTAAGGAATCGCTGCACAGAAGAAACTGTCATCAAGCAACACCCTATAATATATGGAAGCAATGCAAGTAACACTATACATTTCATATTTCTGTTTTTGGGCACAATTCATCTACTACACAGTTACCATCCATTACGTAAGTAATGTGAATATGTATCTGTGCTGTTTTTTGCTACAGCAATTATCAATATCATTTTATCAGTGAGAAGCTTCAGATACAAAATCAGCTATAATGAAATATTTTATACGGTGCTATGAATGTGCAATTAGGATGTAAATACCAGTCACATGATAATATAATGTGCACGACCTAGGTGTCAAGCACTTATTAAAGTCAACAGCTTATTCTAACGTACCCTCAGCTTTACCCCTATTTTGGATTGATGTCTTGTAATTCTGAAGTCATATTAGAAGTTATTGCTGAACATATGCTATTTTGATTTAGCCATGTTTTCCCAGGACCTAATAAAAAATAATAAATCCTGGAAAAGCATTACTTTTTATTTTAAAACAAGGTGGTGGCTTAATCAATAATAATAATTTTCCAAGTCAACATAATATGCAATTGTTTTCTAGTTTTAAGACCTAAATTAAAGTACTATTTTACCACTTAACTTTTATTCATGTATTTGTAGCAAGTTGCTAGTTTCTCAAAAACATCCAATAGTAAACATGTATATTGAATGTTACGTTTATAACCCCTTTAAAAGGTGACAATGATTTGATATTATAATTAGGCAAATGCCTCACCCTGCCTCTATCATCAAAAACAGTAGCTCTGTTCTATGTGTTCTTATCAGAAACAGAGCTGAGCATCTCCACTACAATGACGTATCTGGCTCACAGACATGACTACAAGGACATTCCACCTGCATTTATAGATAAAGTCCTGAATATTTTTATGAGCCAGACACAATAACAGTGGGAGATGCTCAGATGGGTGGGGGATAGGAAACATCTGCTAAATTTAAATATCAAAGTATAATTACTCTTTAATAAGGAGGAGCATTATGTTCTTCCAAGTTTAGACTTGACACTATGCACAGCACAGGTTTGCATATTAGAAAACAAAAGATGCTGTTCTGCATATTACATTTGGTATGGGTTAAAGAAGACTTCAGCTATACTAAACATGTCTCAGCAACCAATTCTAATGTCTGTTCAATTTACCAAAGCAGGAGCAGAGAAAATGTTGTTCAGGCATAGGCTGACAACACTGATTAAACAAATATGCTGAGAAGGTAAGATCTACAGATTGTCCAACATACATACCTACCCCGCACGTGGGTGTTCCCAAAGAATTGGTACAGCACAAGTAGCTTATACAGCACAAGTAGGTAAAATGGATGTTGAGAGAAATAAATAACTCTTATCAGTTAGATTGTTTTGTCTAAAGCTGTCTTATGTGGGCATCTTACTGGCTGACTGAGATAAATCATGGCTCTGTTATGTATCCACATGGTATCCCCAGAGTCCTTGCCTTGTGCTTCCTTTCCATTATGTCTGTGTTCCCTTTAATTGGATTGTATACTGCAAGCTCACATTCAGCAGTCAGTGTGGATAGGAAAGCAATTTTATGACAGAAGAGACACACAACTCCCCTTCTGCCTTTAAACTCTACCTGCTAACATTTTTTTCTACTTTATGGTGCATCTAAACCCAAGAATAAAAAGTTAACCCTGCCAGTAACACACTTGTAGTCCAAGGGTAACAATACTCATGGTGCTGTATGTATGAAAGAGTAGTTTTCTTACCCTAGCAGAAGAAGTTTGTTAGGGCTACAGAATACCCTCCTCTCTCATCTCCACAACATAGGGGAAATGGGCTCTGCAGTCCACAGAGAGAACTGGGATGGATGCCAACTGATAACAGTCAGCACAGAAAGTTATCAGCTTAAAGGATTTCTGACAGGACCAATAGGTATAACAAAGACTTTAAATGATATATTTAACAGACCAAAAAAGGAGCATATAAGAGAATTGATACATATGTTAAAGAAGAACTCCAGGGAACTCTTTTCTTAACCCTTGTAGTGGGGCTACCCCCACACTGCAAGATTTAATGCTCGTTTTTGCCTAGGTTCAAAAATACAAAATTATACTCACCCGAAGCGCCAAGCTGGCCAGCTGTCACAGCGCACCCTCCAGCCTTCCTCCTCCACTGCAGCATTGGAATCTTCCTCAGCGTCCTCATGTCTATACACTGTCTAGAACGTGATGATTTTTGGGACCTTAGACAGCTGCAGAGGAGGGGGCGAAAGGCTCTAAGAACAAGCCAGCTCAGTGCATCAGATGAGTATAACTTTTTTTTTTAACCTAGACAAGAATGAGCAGTTAACCCTCGAAGTGCAGAGGTAGTCCCAAGGTTAAAGGATACATATATTTGAAGTGTAGCCACCTTGCCCTAAGCGGGGTGACTCCTTACATTTAATTCTGCTGGACTGCATCCAGTCCAAGCTGATTTAATAGTTCTCTGCTCAGTTTCCCTTAAGCTCAGTGTTATCGTTTATATTTGCCTGCTGCTGGTTGTGACCTTGCAATAGAGCAGAACATCCTACAATGCTTTGTTATAGGTTTTTGATCTCCCAAGCCAATCACTAGGAGTTTCATGGCCAGTGGTGCATGCTCAGGGAGGACATAAATGTTTGGGGCTGACCTTGTGAGTGTCTCTCCCCCCAGGCTCCTGTTGTGCTATGCAATCTGGCCAGGCCTGCAGTCTAGGGAAAGATCTGCTGGTGGTCAGGAATGGAGGCCAGTGTCAGGGCCTACAGCTGTCCTGCCAGTAGGGTTGCCACCTGTCCAGGATTTACCCGGACAGTCCGGGTTTTGAATGATGTGTCCAGGTTTCATGGCAGCAGAAACCCGGACACAAGATGTCAGGCAGACAGGGGCAACCAAAATTAAGATAGGGGCTACTGGCCCACCACTGAAAAGAGTCTCAATTGTGATATTTACATATGAATGAGTGGGGTGCTATTTTCATATTAATAAGCCATGACTCATTCTCCCCCAAAAAAATGTCAGCGTTTCACTAGTGTTCGGGTTTCGCTTGAAGAAAAGGTGGCAACCCTACCTGCCAGTGAAAGCTGTTCCTAGGAAGGAGCACCAGGGAGGTGCTGGAGAAGCTGGAATTTAGCTTCGGCTTCACAGGGAGTCTGGTGTCTTGCTCAGGGAGTTCTGTTCTATGTCTGTTAACTAATTAAAGTTCGGCCATACAGTGTGGCTGCAATCGGCTTAAAGTGACACTAAACTCAGAAGTTAATTCTTAAAAATGCATTCAAATACCTTAACTATTAACAAAAACATATCTTATTTGTGTATCACTCAGCTGTAGATCCTTAAATCATCTATGAATTAATGTTGACACTGTCCTTCCTTCTTGAGGGTGGCTTTTGTTCCCCATGGTCCCTGTGTGCGTTGTAAAGTAGCCACCACTCAAAGCTTGCTCCTGAGATGGACTAGAATCTCAATATAAGTTAGTAAACTAAACGTGAGATTGTAGTCCATCATAGGAGTGAGCTTGGAGCAGTGGCTACTTTACAACACACATGGAGACCATGTGGAACAAAAGTAACCACCCTCCAGAAGGAAGGACAGTGTCAGCACTAATTCAGAGATGATTTGAGGATCTACAGCCGAGTGATACACAAATAAGATACATTTTTGTTAATACTTAAGATACTTGAATGCATTTTTAAGATTTAACTCCTGAGTTTAATGTCACTTTAAAGGTTCTCTGCACTGGGAAGTGGTTGGTAAGTCTGGAGTCTGTACTGTCCTAGGCTGCATCTCACAACTGGCTAAGGACTCATCCTTGAGGTGAAATGTCAGCCCACCCTGCTTCTGGGGTCCCTCATATGCTTCTGGACTCCCTCATATGCTTCCGAGGGTCACTGGGTGGTACAGAAGGGCTCTGCTTTAAATGTGAAGTAAACTTTGATGTGGCTTTCACATTTTGCAGGCTTGCTTTTGCATATTTCTATTATTTTACAATATATGGATATTTATTTTACAATAAATGTAGATAATAAATATAGTGTATGCCAAGCCATGACTACTTAGTATTGAAAAGAATGATGAAAAATTATAATGCCTTTCCAGTTTTACATCCATCTGGGGCTCTGTTTGAGAGAATTCCTCTCACTTCCTGTATTGCTGACAACATTGTATATGGACAAGAAGTGAGGGGAACAGCAAGACAAATATGGCTACCCCTATGCACATATATAATTACAAATTACACATGGAAGCAAGATCTATTAGACATCAACAAACTTTGATTAGACTATTCACATTGAGAAAATCGAATTTACATACAGTATATACCTCAAAGATCTTAAAACATATATATACAGTATATATGATTGGTTTTCACAGTAATGGATTACGTTACCCTGAAGTTAACATGCACTTACACTTATTTGCAGAGAGCTGTGACTTGTACTGTCCCCGAACCAATCGGCAGGTGGACCCTTCTCCGTTGCATACTCCACAGCTATCTTCCTTTGCAGTGCTTCCTAGCTGGTGGTCACAACCAACAATCTGCCAACAAAAAGAGAGAGGTATCAAGAGACCTGTAGACTATGACATGGACCAAATAACATGTTTAACCCAGATCATCATCTGAGCTGACACTGAATCTAGAGCGGTATGTGAAGCAAATGATTTTGCCAGAGCAAATAAAAATACACAGTCTGGTTTTATAGGAAATCACAGGTCTCAATTCACTGGTTTCTTGGGATACATTACCAAATGCAGAGGCAATGTACAGTAAAACAGATATGAATGCAAATAAAAGGTTGGATACATAACACAGCTGTACATTCATAGTGGACAATAAATGTAGCTCTAACCTGATGTCTGGCCTAACAGTACTTAAACTAGTGGCTACTGGGGACATGTACTGCCACTAAATATGATCGACTCCAAATTCTTTAAGGTATAGCAACATTTAAACTGTCATGGAATTAGCTGCTTATTGAAAATATATTGATGTGGTCTCAACTTAGCTAGTTTAGCTGCACAGTCACAATTCAGTATTTGAATCCAAGACCATTAGCTGTAAACATTGCCATAACTCTCAAGACCATGGCTATTAGTTTCATGGAATTCTGCATATTTGTTATATTTATAAGCTTTCATTTCTGGAAATCCCCATAAACAACAGATTGAGGAAGAAAACACACTAGTAGAACAGATTGTGTGCAGTATATCTGTACTCAAGTTTATGTATGGAAAAAGACTGTAATGATAATATGGTATGTAGTTACGGGCCTATAATATTTACAACTAAACTTTGCACTGCAGACTCTACACTTTACAACGAAGTATACCATTTTATTTCCAAAAAAACCTTTTCTGAAAAGTTGCCGTTTCTATGCTTCCATAGCGTTAAAAATTGTGTGGGGTTTTTCCCTCGAGACAATGGGGGGCTCACTTTTGGGCAGGTATCATTATTGATAGTGAGATAAACACAACTCTGTATCAAGGTAAAAAAATGCCTACAATATAATTTGATTCTCATTAATAATATATTTACTGGAGTTGATAAATAACAGTTGTTGCTAAGCACCAATGTCAACATTAATGTCTAAATAAAATTTTTTTTTTATCTGTTATTCATAAATAACTAATGATAAAGGATGAGTCCACGAAACAAGAGGAACTCACTTGCCTAATTCCTGGCTCTGTTCCCACTCACTTTTTGGTGTTTGCACTCTTCCTGCTCCCTTTACCATTATGCAAAATAAAAACAATTTAATGACTGCAGTAAATGTGCAGACCAGGGATGTCAAAAATCTCACCACCAGATTCCTGAAGAGATGCACCCAGAGGTGGTTTAACTCTCCAGCACCTACCAAATGCTAAAAATCACTTTTGGATAGACTGACCCTTTATTAAGAAACCAGTCAGGAAAATACATTTGTAAGAACTTGAATCTCCATCCTTAAAATGTTATAATAGTGTAGCCTTATCCCTTAGAGATAGGTATGTGTCCTTCTATTCACTTATTTTCTCTCCCCGTCAGAGCAGAAATGTCAGCTCAGTATCGGACGTCAAGGTCACCACAAAGGCTCCCCTATTTCCCTAAGAAGGTTTAACTAGCACTCTTTCTGTGTTGCCGAACTAATTGTCTGCTGAACTGAACTGTCAATTAGCAAAATCATTCCGTTTTCTTTCACGTAATTCTGACAGCATCTTTATAACATGAGTGTTTATTATCAACACTGAGCTTAGTCATTAGATAGGATAGCCCCGTGAAGTACTTGCACTTTGACAATAACACTAAGAATGCAATTCAATAATCAAAAAATCCCTTAGAGGTAAGATTGCACTATCATAACAACTGATTTTCTTTGAATTAGAATTGATTGTATTCAACTCTGACATCCTGTAGCATGCTTTTACAGCTTTCTCAAGGATAAGGAACAAAATGTGCATTAGGATAATGACTAGTATTATGAAAACAGTGTTAATATGCATGCCATTCCCTCAACTGCTGGTCTGCACTATGTATGTGTTTCCTTTGTTTATAGATTTGTGTTATTTTTACCTCGTTTTACCTGACTTTGCTCATATACTTGGATCCATCTTTGCACATAAATACACCGGTGATGCAAACATTCTTTGGATAAATGCAAGCTGTCACTTTCAATGAAATCATGGTCATGAGGCAGAGAACAGACTGCAGCGTGTTTCCAGTGATGGAGGCCTTGAAAGCCATGCTGGTTCCCCCGCACTTGATGTAACTTCTTTATTTGCGCTTGTGTCAAACATGTAATAGCATACTTGGCCCACAGTTGTTTTTGTGTGTTTGTTTAACAACTGCTCTTTTAGCTGCCTTGTTTTAAGGATTGACCCTTTTCTTCTCCCTGACAGGGGCCCTTATTCCTTTTGGCCTCAGGCAGTCCCACATCTTTAGCTACTGCTGTACCTTGGCTGACCCCATGCAACTGGAGATGATGAGGCAAAAAGAAGGATGAGGCAGTGGCACAGGGGGATACTATGCAATTAGCATCACCAAGAAAACACAGTCTCTTTCTGATTGTGTTCAGAAATGTTCTTTATCATGCTCTTAAACAAAAGCACCCTGAGCCTGAAGTGGTAGTATAAACACTGCATTTGTTCTACAATTTGTTTCTAGATTCTTCCTTGCTTCATCAGGTGGAAGTTGATCACAACGGCCTGGCCTTATTTGATTTCAGATGTTATTTGTCATAACAGTGATGCTTTGTATATACTGTATTTTCCTGTGAGTAATGTTTCATGCTTTAATTGATGGGAGTTATGATGTGGACGGTATTTAAATAATTAGTTCTAATCCTGTTTTCACTGACACACCTGCACATGTAGGGCAATTATTCTCACACAGTCATTTGTTGCTACCAAGACATTTCTTGGTGTACACATAGCCTTTGTACAGTTTAAGAAATGTTACTATGTCCATGACATTTCTTATGTTTCCAAGCTTTGTTTATAGCAATATCAGTGTTTTCAGATGTCCTACCACATCAGAATACTATGCAATGATGTCACTTTTTAGTGTTTCTACTAGATGTGAGAGACATCGCCCCGGAATACTGCAGTATATACAATTGCTGCTCCCACTATTGGCTGTGAAATGCATGACTGAAACACTTGCGTCAAGTGGAGCTGTGTCACGGAGTTCAGTGGACCCTCTCAGGGTTATTCACAAAAGGGTGAAGAGTTTGGAGAAGGCAGAAGAAGAGAACAATCTAGGCCAAAATAGCTGAACTGGAAAGTGAGCTGAATTGGAGGATTTTTTCAAATCAGCTATTTTGGCCTAGATTGTTCACTTCTCCTGCCTTCTCCAAACTCTTCATCCTTTTGTAAATAACCCTGACTGTGTCACCAGGAGTGGGAGCCAACTAACAGGCAGGAAAGATGCTAGAGTGGTCCCCAGTCAGATGGTCAGCACAAATAGTACACTGTAGCAGAGTCAGCACACTGTTGCCCAGATCGGGTGCAGACAAGTTGATCCTAAACAGAGTCTAGGTGCCAGACATAAACCTGAACAAAGTAATGACTGACAATAACTGAGACAACAGCCTGATGATCAGCACAGACAAACACATCGAAGAAGTAGGGCATGAGCACACAGGCTAACCTATTGATGAGGCCCAGTCTGACTGTCCCACAGTCTAATTAACCCTCTTGGTTAGATTAGGTGTGCACTGCAGAGACCTGATCTGCAGTTTTGAGTAACGACCAGCAGATAGTGAAAGCCTAAAGAAGAATTCCAGGAATTAAAAAAACTTACCCTCAGGGCAGGTTCACACCATTTTCCGGACCAGATCTGGTCCGGAAAATGGTGTGAACTGCCCGCAGTTCCAGTGCATTCCAGACCAGACAAAATGAAACATGCAATATTTTTCTGGTCTGGTCTGGAACGGACTGCGCTGGTGTGAACAGAGGCCAGAAATAGCACTGGGATACATTAGGATGCATTTTGGGTCCGGAAACAATCTGGTCTGGTCTGGAGTTGATCTGGATGTGGTGTAAATGGGCCCTCACAGTGGGGCTACCCCTGCATTGCAAGGGTTTAGTGATCGTTTTGTCTAGGGGAGTCAAATATGCTTTGGTTCACTTTGTGTCACCCTGTTGAGTTAGTAAACTAAAGCCCAATGCCAGAAACACTGTTTTATTTAATTTTAGATGGGGAAAGTAAGAGCTTCTGTCTGGTTTCTATTGCTGCCTTTGTCTCTTTGGCCAGAGGTCGCCTCCTTGCTTTCAGGACAGAAAGTAATAGGATATTTCTCCAATGGGGACACAGTCAAAAACACCCCCAAAATAATAATGATATAAAACAGTTTAATGTGTAAAAACCCTACAAAAAATTGACAAACACGTATAGTTTTTCTATAACCCCTGATTAATCACTGATTCATCCCTAATTAAATTAAAAAAACCCTAATTTACTTTTTCCTTATCATTCTCTCGTTAGCTAGTTGTTGTCACTGTTCTTTTTTATAAGTATTAGATCGTGTAAGTTACATCCTCCTACAATCCAAGTTTATCCCAGTGAACTTTGTATTTATGAATACATACTTTCCCAAGGGTGGCTAACATTGCAACGGAATCAAATAATTGTATTACATTTGCACAGTAAAAACTGTTCCACTTGCCATGGTTTTGAATGTTATCCAGTCCTAATCTACAAGTGTAATCAGTGTCATTATTGTTATTCCCTGACATTTCCCACCCAGTATTGTTGGGTAACATATTGCAGAACCTCTGGCCAAAGAGGATTTAACTAAAACGCTGTCTAAAAGTTTTCCTATTAAAAAGCAACCACAACATTTTACATATAAAGAAGAAGAGATAACTGCACAAAATTTAAAGAGGACCAGTCACATTTTAAAATAAATTAAGAAAAAAAAGACAGTTATGTTAGGTTATGATGTCATAAAGTTATGATGTTGAACTATAATGCAGAAAACACTGTTCCTGGCTCCCACTGCAGTCAGTTATGTCACCACATATATAGGTATTGGAGCTCAGACAAAACCAATAATTGCCCAACTCTGCCTGAACCAATCCCCTAAGATATCAAACAACAAGGGCCTCCATTTAGATCATTTAACTGCAATGTTTTGAAAACTTAAAATGCCTCCAGCTGCTATATGCATGAAGCTGAACTTTGTACGTTCTGTGTGTGGCCATTTATCTTCCTCACATAGCGCCTATGAAGCAACAGACGCTACTCTACTCCGTGTAAATGTGCTATCAGTCAGTGGCGGCAGGGAGAGCAAATCCCTGACCATACACATACCTTGTTCTTGCAGTCTTCTCTTCCCTTCTCTTCCTTAGCAGCGGGGGAGGGGCGGCGATTTGCATATGAATGAGCCGCGATATTTACATATGACTGGGCTTATTGGTATGCAAAGTACCGCGGCCCATGCATATGTTAATATCTCGGCCGGTACCGGGACAGTGCAGGCTGCAGGAACAGCACCAGCAAGCTCCGGAAAGAGCACAGAGTAGAGAGGGCTGGGGGAGGAGGTGTTTCTCTGGCCTCCCCCACTAGCGCCCTCTAGTGTCTACTGTGTGGTGGTGCCGGTTCTGCTCGCTACCACACAGTAGACACTGCTCTGCACAGAGTCGGCATAGCGGATCGGCCCTGGCTGCTGTGCGGGCCACATTACAAGGTCCGGCGGGCCGGATTCGGCCCGCGGGCCTTGTGTTTGCCACCCCTGATCTAGAGGAAAGCTAGGCAAAATTATATCGTTTGCAGGGTTGTTAGGAACTGGATTCATATAATAGTTGCTTTCCTGCCACAATTTATTTATTTATTACAGATATTAATATAACACCGCTAATTTACGCATCATTTTACATAGTTGCACATTCACATCAGTCCCTGCCCTCAATGAGCTTACAATATAAGGTCCCTATCTCACATGCATACATAGAGGGCCAATTTAGATAGGATCTAATTAACCTACCAGCATTAGATGGCCTTAGATAAAAGATGTGCTATGATCATGCTTTTCATTCATAGGGAAAATATCACAGTATGCAAGTTTTATTGCTGCTAATAGCAAACCTTCAGAAAAAAAAGTAAAGGGTAACAGATAATCTCAGTTGGCATTGTTATGGGTATATTGTGGCAGTGTCAAATATATATAAATGAAAAGAATAATTGTAGACTTTGTTAAAGCAGAGCACCTGACATGCTACATTGCACTTTAACCACTTAAAGGCCATATGTTTTCCCTCTCGTGTGCGGCGCTCAGCGCGCGCACAAGAGGGGGGGAGGGGCAGGACGTCTTAAGACGCCCACCCGCTCTGAGCAGACTTCCATCCGGCCGTTCACGAACGGCCATGGACGGAAGGTGGTTAAGTCCTGTTCATTGACACACAAGATAAATTCCAAGTTATACAAGGCTGCCTTCCACATGTATGTGTCATCTCCATTCCAGCTTATGGAGGGCTTGATGGGGCAAAGCAACAGGTTCCCTTTAACGTTCCCCTTGTCAGGAGCACATACTACATCCTTTGCCCTGCAGAGCTCCCAGCAGGGGAAGCTGCTCTGTGTAAGCTATTTATAAATTAAATGATAGCTTACAAAAGGCTATGGAATCTCACTATTTGCCTGCAACAGGTGCTTTTGATTGGACAAGCACTGGTGCAAGATTATGTACAATTGTCCTTCATACCTAGAAGTACCGGGTATTTGCATCACTCCCAGAGGCTGAATGGAATGGCAAATAAGCAGAGGTATGTACTGCTAGAGAGTGGGGCATTATAATAAATGTGTGGGTTCACTCTCCATGGGCAAAGCACAGGATAAATTTAAGGATTATTATAAAAAGTGGAACTATACTCACCTCTGCTTCAAAGAAGCAATGTCCAAAAGCTCCTTCGCTTGCGTCATCATGTTTTCCTTGTCTCCTTCTAGGTTAGGGCTCTTTGGCCATCTTGATGGGACGGGCTAGGATTACATTCATTCACCTTGGCACCAAGGCATGACAAGAATGTACAGTTAGCTGTGCATGTGCACATTCAAAAGAAGATTGCAAATAGGAAGGTAAGAAGCATTTATTACAAAAGATGCATAACTTCCAACATTTCCGGGTCGGAGGCTGCTTCAATCATTGGCTCACAATGAATCCCCCCTGCTCTGATGTTTTCAGAACTGGAGCCTTGTGCAAATTCCAATGGCAATCAGTCCACACCTTACTATACCTGTTTTCCTCAACAGAAATAAACTCACAGTTGCTGGTGCTTCTCTAAAGGAACTAATAGCACATTTAACCCAGAGAGGTGCTCATGCCCTGCAGGTTCAGTCCCAATTGCATGAGCCTCCTCATCTGCTTTGGTGCAAGCTAGAAGATAGAGAGAGTTAAAAAGAAAGAAAGAAAGAAAGAAAGAAAGAAAGAAAGAAAGAAAGAAAGAAAGAAAGAAAGAAAGAAAGAAAAGAAAGAAAGAAAAGAAAGAAAGGAAAGAAAGAAAGAAAGATATCATGCAGCAAGTTCATGCACACTCTGCTGGCCCTTGGTCATTTTTGTCTGGGTTGAGGATTACCTCCAAAAATTACAGATGTCTAAAAAAAGAGTGCAGACTTAAAGCTTAACTCCAGGCAAACAGCTAAATACACAGTCAGAATACATATGTGAGTAATATTGTACCTTTTAGAGGATTTGCAATTCTGTTCAGATACTCTTGAGATTGATACACCTGGCTATGCTACACTGCATAGCCAAGTGTATCACTTGCAACTTAAAAATGGATCCAAATGTATTTTTTTGGATTTCAGTTTAGTGGTTTAATCATACTGTACATGCTAGACCTAATGTCTATAGTTTTGACTACAATAAGCTCATGGACTACCTATATTCTGATGCCAGGAGCCTGTTAAACTACATGTATGTCTATGGAGTGTGGGAGGAAACCGGGGTACCCCAAGGAAACACACAAGCACAGGGAGAACATGCAAACTACATACACATAATGACCTGGTTGGGATTAAAACCGAGGACTCTAGTGCTAACCACTTATTTTGTCTGGAAAGCAAACTTCAGTCAAACTCTTGTAAACAACAGACAACAATTTCAGTCTAATCACGAAATGAAATTCCTAAACATGGGTACTGAGTATATAAATTATAAAAAAAGACTTGGAAAAAGAATGATTTGAACAAAAATTACACTAAAGAAAGAAATATAAACCACAATACAAAATGCCAATAGTTACTCACAACAGGTGTTCACTATAGTTTTCTATTACCTGGTTTGCGGTACACCTGGGATAGGGTGTGCACATAGACAATCCCCATATTATTTATACTTATATTTGGTGTTCCATATTTTCATAGAACTCTTCAATGTATACATTTTATCACTTCCTATAGAAAGTTCAGCTCACAGCAATGTCATTGTGATCATCAAGATGGGATGTCAGGGGAAATCTTTAAGGCAGACACAGAAAGCAATAAACTCCTGAGAGGGCACCTTACCATGTCCAACCAAAAAAAAGAGAGAATATTTGCCTAGAGGTGCACTCAAAATTGTCTGTTCATTAAAACACTTGCGTTAGAATATTATACATCTTCAGCTGGGTCCTGTGTGTGTAAATGTATGAACTACTGAAACAAAAACTTTTAGACTCCTGTGTAAGGAGTACTTACAAAAACCCTATTTGCTGCAGCAATTTGACTCTGTTTAGCAAAGATATCAGCAAGGAATTCTACTACAAAATACATTCCAAGAGTATCGAATGGAGAACCTTCCTTGCCTCCCGCAGCGCTCTTCACCCCGGACCCCACATTATTAGTGTGTTTCACCAGCATGTAAAAGCATCTTTTAAAATCGACACTTAAAACAACTGCATGAAAATGTAGCTTAAAGCTAAAGTTTAAATAGAATAATAAATGCACACATTTTCATATTTTTTGCTTTGGAGCCAGTAAAGCACTGCAACTGCAATCAGTGCTCAATGGAGGAAGTATCAATCGACTACAAGTATGGTGTCATCGCTGCACTTGTATTCCATTAAGAACTAGTGAACTAGTCCCTCTGCTGCGGTGGCTTATGGAGCTCCATTCACATATCCTGTTAAAGGATCTTTGAATGGATGATGTGGCTATATCGGTGGAGCCACGCACAGCTGCGCCAGATAAAAAAAATTAGCAGCAACCCACAGAGAAAAAAACTTCATGGGGGGGGGGGCAATTAATTAGACGCAACCCAGAGAAAAAAAGACTGCAGGGGGGGGGGGGAAATGGGTGTGGGGGGTAGGCGATGTGACCATGTTTCATGTTACACCCTGAACAAGGGTCTTTTTCACATTTTTTCCCAGCAGTCAGTGTACAAGTATTAAAATAAATTGGTAGTAGGAAGGGAAAGTGGTTTGATGGCAGAAGACACAGACAGCGTCCCTTCTGCTATGAACACTTTTTTGTACTTTAATGTGTATCTAAACCCAAGAATGAAAATGTAATATATTACAGCATACCAGTCCTTAGATGTGGCGGGCTGCACTAGTTCTCTTTTTTTAGGCTTGTTTCCCTTTATTTTTACCTAGTGATCCGGCCAATTAACATGGTTCCTGTCTAAAGCGTGACAACTCTAAAGGTGCCCATACACCTTACGAATATCGGACGATTTTCGTATGTGATCTCGTTTTCGTCCGATATTCGTAAGGTTGATGGGCAGTGTACAACTGCAAATACTGTACAATCGATCGACTTTTGACTAACCAACAGGTTAGAAAACTTTGGTCGATCGTACGAGTTTCGCAAAGGTTGGTGGCGTTTCCGTAAGTCAAAATTCATACGATCTACACTGCACATGCGCAGACGAAAATACGTGTGGTCGATTACTGAAATTCGTCCAATTACTTTCTTCTAATTACCGCTGATCCAACCTTGCGATAATCGGGGCAGGATGGGGCCACCGTACGAAAATCATCCTGAAGATCGCAAGGTGTATGGGCAGCTTTACTAACTGTACTGTATCTAGGAGGTGCAGCATTGTCGGCCCAGGACAGGAGGTTTATTAGGACTACAGCACATCTTCCCCTGTCCCTTTTTCTATAACATGGGTAAAGGTGTGCTGTAGTCCAAAGAGAGCACTGCAAACAATCCTAACTGATAACAGTCAGAGAAAGCAGAGAGCGTAGGAAGTTATCAGCTCTCAAGAGTTTTATTAGGAACAACAATATTATGAAAATATTTGACAAAATGCTTTTAATTGTATATTTAGCAGACCAAAAGGCAACAGATAAGTTAATTGTTGGAGTTTATATACACTTTACTTTAAATCTGTTCAATGCCATATAAAATGCAAAGATCGATCACTCAATTGTAACATTCTTCTTCACTGTTTTGATATATAATCTGTGTCCTTATCACTCTTTAGTAGTGACTGACATAGCTACAAGTCACTGACATGGTGTCCCAGTCCTCATTACAGCATAAAAATAGGTTCTGTTTCCGTACATGACACTAAAACCATTACATACATCAGTTTCCTTGTAAACCATGTGTCCTTGTTTCCCTTCATGTTTTGTTTGTGATGGGCTCATTTGACATGTCAAACATGCAACCCCTGTCAAGTAATGTGGCGGAACACAAAACAGATGTCACCGCAAGGAATTTTGTCATATTATGTGAAACCAAATAACAGTGTTTGTGAAACAACTACTTGGCATGTCATTTTATAGAGGCCAGATGCTCCCAGTTTTCCTTTCTGGTGCTTTGTAGGCTAATCTAAATATGGCCTAAATCCCTATTCCACTGGCATGCAAAATCTTTGTTAAATTCAGTAGCAGGACCAATTGGCTGATAAAAAAATAAATAAAAACATTTGCAGTCAGAATGAACAATTTAATGTATTCACTAGAATGTGGCAAATAACATCAGTCCTTCTTTTGTGCTTCAGGGCAGAACAATAAAATAACAGAAATACAGTGTATATTATAGATTGTAAGCTCTCACGAGCAGGGTCCCCTAACTATCTTGTCTTGAATTGTATTGTAGCTGTACTGTCTCACTTTATTTTGTAAAGCTCTGTGCCAACTGTTGGTGTAATATAAATCCCATATAATATTAACAATAATAATAATAATAATCTAGCAACCAATTAAATTCTACCCTAGCAACCAATTACATTCTACCCATCTTTTTTTTGCAAATATTTGAATTGGTAAGAGTAAATACATGAAAAGGTTGCTTAACAAATAATTCAGGGTTACAGGAACACAAAGGAACAGATTGCCAGCCACAAGTAGGGTGATAAATGTGACAAACGTCTGCTTCTCAAGTTTGATAATTAATCACGACCTGAAAGATATGCAAATGAAGTCAACCCACTGCTAACAATTTTTCTCCCGATAAGAAAGACTCAGTGACTCTGTGGTTTGGCCTTGTTCCTACTATGTTAATGCAAGCCAATACATGCAAAGCAGAGTTGCCAAAGAAACGTTTCTTGGCATTGCCCCTGAAGAGGCTAAGCTACCACTCTGAACCAAAGTAGCATCAGGCAGTGGAGACGGAGATCCCCAAGACCCAGCATGGAATATGTTTTGTTTTTAATATTCACTCTCTCTCACTAGAGGTCTTTGTTTAACCTGGCTCCTGCATTCACTCTCTCCTTGAATTAAAAAGGAAGAGGGGGAATAAAGAAAACATATTAACGATCCAAGGGAAGCTCATGGGGCCATTTAGGAAAATGGAAGTGGAAGAGGCATAAGCCCCACTGGATTTAAACTACGTACAGGACAAGGTTATAGTATAATGCTTACCCAAAGCGCACACACTGCCAAATTGGATTCGGCCAGAAGAATTTCTCTTCCTACACAAAAGGGCCAGCAGTGTTGGCTTAGCTCAGAGACCTGATGCCAAGGGAAATGAAGCGGGAAGAAAAACAAATAACAACTTGGGGGCTCATTTCCATATTAAACAGTGGTGCAGAACTGCAGGGAGTCTCATTTCACAGGAGTCAATGCCCAAATAATCTCAAAACTAGAAAGATGCTGACAGCTATACAAAATCTACAAAAGCTGCCTGACAGCACTCCATACACAACTACATATTTGTTTTGCAGAAAAAAAGATCAAGAAAATAGAAAAATATACTGCGATCGAATCAATATGCGCCTTATGTTTAAGTGCAAACTGAGAAAACTACATACAATTAATGTTTATCATAATAGACTACATACTTAAGTGTGCACAATTACATGTAATGCAATAAGCAAAAATGTGCCATCCATTGATACAAAATAGAGATCTACTATAAATAGGACAACTAAAGATGAAGCAAACTAATGTGCTGTACCTATGATTTATGCATATTGTTTTAATATCCAATTTCCATCATATACCCACTCACCCCTGCTACACCTATCAGCACAAATTGTCCCGATACCAGGACGTCCGGTCACAGGGAGATTCCCTCTGAACGGCAGTGTCACAAGGGAGCATGTAGCCGTCTTCCCGACCAATCAGGAAGCCGGGCGGTAGGTCATGACCTGCCTCTTGGCTTCCTAATTGGTTAGGAAGCTGACTTCACTTGTCGCTAGGCCGCCTGGCTTCCTGACCAATCAGGAAGCTGGGTGGCACGTTATGACCCACCTCCCGGCTTCCTGAATGACTAGGAAGCTGGCTTCATGCTGCCTTGCAACACTGCGAGGCAGCCTGACCAATCAGAAAGCCAGGTGGCAGGTCATGACCCGCCACCTGGCTTCCTGATTGGTAAGAAAGCCAAGCTGTCTCACAGTGTCCTGAGGGAGAGCGAAGCCAGAAGTCTTTCGATAGAACACCGGCTTCCTTATAAGCCGCAGCCACAGTACCTCGGGGTCGGTATTCTGAATAGGCAAGTACAGGAAAAAGAAATATCGGCACTCATACTCGATACCAAAAAAACGATATCGGTGCAACCCTAATATATATACAGTATATACTATATATTTATACTATATATTTACACTATATATTCTGTAAATCAGCATGCCGGCTGGCTGTAAAGGTGATACCTGGTGGGGTAAGTCCATATTGATAGTTGCATTGTTTTCTTATAATATTTCTGTATTATTCTTTCTATTCAACTACTAAGACTAATATATTTAACTACTGTACTTTTCATAATGGGTACACTTGGTTGGACTCCTATCCCCCCAATTATCTGAAAAGACAAAAAATAATTTTGCAACTAGAACGCAAATTGACTTATGCAAAATCTGTGAAGATGAGCTTTGCAATACAGTACATGGCTGTGCAGCAGAACCTAATTTAGTTGCAGCATACAGCAAGCTTACAAGCCAAATAACCTAAGGATTTTTAGAAAAGAGCAGCATGTGATTACTCAGATCCATTAGATAATTGTTTGATGCAAATCAAGATGCAGAAAGAAATGAAGAAACCCCAAACAGAGGCTGGTAGCAGAGGCATTCTTTAGAGTACACACAACTATCATGTCCTCCCAGGATAGCAGCATAGGTTTTTCTTCAAGTTCAAGGAAAATGTCAAAAGCATAACTAAAAAAATATATACAGTCTAGTTTCTGGAGATTACTACCTAGGAGTACTGAACTGACTTAATTCAAAGAGCCAGTAATTTACAGAGGGCACATGAGACCTTGCAATTAACTGCTTCTCAAGTAAAATATTTCAACAAATAAAAGCAAAAATAAAAATAACTGGGGTCCCTCTGATTTAATAACAGAGCTTACCATACACGGCACAAAGGGGCTGATTTATAACTCTTGACTTCCTTCTACTGTTCTAATGGGTTGGTTTAATCGCCATTCTGCTAAATGCACGACAATGGCAAGGCTAACAAGGTGATTAAATATACAGAGATTTTGCCCTTATCATAGGCCATTATTACTTGTAACTAAACATATTTCATTTGGATGCCTTAAAAGTGTATTTCCACTTTTGCAACCAAATCTGAGAAACCCCCACTGAATGTTTGTTATGTTCCCATTCACACAGCATGCCTAATAATAACTTTAAAAAAATATGCATTTCTTTCTAGCTGTTTATTTGGAGCAGGATTAAACATAAGATATCACAGACAGCTTCTAAGGGTTAGAATAAATGCCAGTGAGCAAATATAGGGACAAATTGAGGGACAGTTATTTTTAAAGTGCATTAACATACACAGCCTTGAGGTCTTTAACCCTTTGTTAGGACAGGCAGTCCTGCTCATCTAGTTTACAAATGATAATGACATCTGCTAGCACAGTACAGACAGGGTTTTTTATTTGAAACAAAACTCACCAGCCTCCTCAAACAGTGAGAACTAAGCTGTATTTTTCAGTCCTTGAGTTTGCAGAAAGAGCATCTAAAAAAGTAAGGGGCAATCTTTTGTTTTTTTTTAAGTTATGTTATTTGAATGAGTACATGTAATAAATATAAAATAGGTGTTATCTAATTTTGGCTGCAAAAGTGGACATATACTTTAAGTAATGATACACGAGGTGGAAAGAAAGAGGAGAACCCCAACCACTGTATCAAAATCTAAACGTATTTATTATTTTTAAAAGTCCTAGACAACAAACCAATTAATTTTAGGGGTTATTGCATGTTCTACTCATCAGGGCTTAAAATATAGGCTGGGATGGGAGGGTGGACTCTGGATTTTTACAAGAATGAGCAGTTCTTAAATACCACTTTTCAGAGTCCACCATCTCATTCCAATCTATTTATGACAAAGGATGTTGTTATCATAGATTTTTAAAACTGAATAGACATGTTTGGACTTTTAAAACATGTTGCAGTGCTTGTTTTTTCTTATGTATCTTGTCCAAGGTGCCCATTGAGGATTTATCATGTGCAGCAGCTGCCTAAGCAGAGCTACTGTGCTCTACGGTTTAGACTCTTCTTTGACTTATTGAACTGAATTGATTTTGGACCCCGCATTTCCCATACTAATTCACCTAATTGTAAATTATGGATGCTATCTGTATAAATATGATCTTCATGTACTGACTCATCATCAGTATTGTGTTTTTCTACAATGTGTTGTGCTAGTTATAATTATATGTAATTTGTTTCCTAATAGATGTCTCTTATATATTAAAGATATCATAGAGGTTATAATATAACACTTAAATCTCTTAAATGCGCATGCTTTGCAGCTTTATGTTCTACAACTATATCCTGCCGACTGGTTTTACATCATGTCGACTTTTGTACAGATGCATAGGCATAGCTCGCTTATACCATTGACCGGAATGAGCACTTCGTGGTGATAGCACTAAGAAGGCTACAGCAGTCGGTAGATAGTATTGTAACCCTAAAGCAGAAAGCTGAATAACTGGCAGGATCAACAGGAATCTATAATTATAGTAAATCTATTTAGATAAACACAGGGCACAAGTATATTGAACAATCCCTTAGGGAGCCATTTGTATAGAATTATTTTTTGAGGTTACAGGCAGTTTAATGTGGCCTGGTTGAGAAATACTGTAATGAAAGGAATCGCATCTTATACAGAACCCCTTACAAATAAAATTCATTTTTTGACCAGTAATATAAAATCCACAGTAGCCATTAGAAAGAAAATTACTGCCTCGGAATCCAGATCCCTAGATATTATACTGAAATATAGTCGTTGTAAAGTGAACACTATGGTCCTGGGCACTTATTTTGGCACCGGAACACCAGACCACATAAGGCAACATTCCTAGAACTGACCTTGTCAATCAACCCTGGAATTCAATCTAATAGGCATACACTTTCTACGCTGTCTTTGTGTGCTTTCCAAGACCTCCAAGTGCCTCAAAGCTTCTCTACATAGTTCAACACACTATTTAAACTGCAGCTCTAACTGAATGTACAAATGTGTAATGCTGCTGTTAAGCACTTAATTAAACATAACTAAGTATTGATTTTCAGCTGACCAACAGCTACATTGCGAATGTCCTAAGTCTACTTACTTGGCAATAAGGTCCCAGGCAGATTCATCTCAGAGCAGTGGCGTAACACTCGCCATAGCGACCCAGCCAGGGCATCCCTCTGATGCCGTGTGGGCTGCCTGGGTCGCTATGGCATGTAAGGGTGCTGGTTGTCACTGACACAGCTCAGCAGCAGCGTTTCCCCTCACAACCGCTGCGGAGATGTGTCAGTGACAACCAGCAGCTACGGCAGAAGAGGCCGGTGTTCGCTGTGAAGGAGGAGGCGGGGCCCACCTTAGAGCAACCCCGCCTCCTCTTACATCACTGGCCAGCGACCTAAGAGCAGGTTGGGCCAGTGATGTAAGAGGAGGTGGGGCCCCGGCGACCACGAAGGCGGACAGCGCTGACAGGTAAGAGGTGTGCAGCCCATCTGAGACCCTGCAGAGCCCACCAAGAACAAGAACAAATAAGGGAGCACAGGATATCGGAAGTTTTCCACATAGAACACAGTATCTAAACTTTTTCAGTCCCTCTCTTATGGGGCCATGCTGGCTGACACCTAAAGAACTATGGGAATTTAAAAAAAAAATGGTGACTTCCGGTTCCGGCGCCTAATGGAGTAGAAGTGTGCTCCTGAGCTCCGTCTAGCCTTCTCGTG
Organism: Nanorana parkeri; assembly: GCF_000935625.1. Lineage (NCBI taxonomy): Eukaryota > Metazoa > Chordata > Amphibia > Anura > Dicroglossidae > Nanorana > Nanorana parkeri. Next base: position 759,318 of record NW_017306524.1, on the reverse strand, counting down.
GAACCGATCGTTAAAAGAATCCAAGGACCATTCCGGGACGTTGTCAGGGATCCTAGACGAACACTAACGAGATATGGATCGTTACCTGGCCAAACCGAGCTCTGCTCGGCGCTCGCTTCAACCGCCGGGAATCACTGACGGCGCCTCAGAGATGGCGGACGCTGATGATCACGCGGATGCTGGTAATGACATGCTACGTACCACACAAAGCATCGCACATTCAGCTGACCCCATAGACTACCACAAAATAGCATCGGAGGTGGCCTCATTTCTCAAAGCAGACATTGCGGCTGTCATTGCATCCTCCATCCAACAATATTTAGGCCCTCTGAACGCGGCCCTAGAGACTCAAATCTCCCGAATGCAAGCCATGGAGCTGCGAGTTAGTGATCTAGAGGACCGCTCCGAGGCCGAACATAGGGCACACAACGGCACAACCAAAACGATCCAATACCTAATGGAAAAGGTCGATGACCTGGAAAATAGGGCCCGCAGAAATAATCTGAGAGTGATCGGTGTCCCTGAGTCCATTAAACCGGCAGAATTACAGCGCTACTGTGCGTCCACTTTACCTCAGGCCCTGGGCCTATCACACACGTGCACAGTGGAAAGGGCACATAGACTGGGCCCCCTGAAGGATGTGGATGCATCGAGACCCAGACCTGTCATTGTAAAATACCTTGACTATTCAGATAAACAGACCCTGCTGCAAAATTACCGTACTCACCGTAACTTAGTAATCGGGGGCTGTAAATTACTTTCATCTTTTGCGGCAGCGATACCAACCAGCATCCACAAGTGGGCCACGCTGTTACTTTCCCCACCGGAAGAGACTTTTGATCTCATCCAGACTGGGTGGTGTCGCCTCCGACGAGCGATGATATGTGAATCATGGAGGGAAATGCAATTCAAGATCATCCATAGAGCCTATTACGCCTTCGATTTACATATAAGAAACCCTCCACCCGATTGGCTAACGAGCTGTCCAAAATGCCAGATTCCATCGCCTGATCTTACCCACCTGATGTGGAATTGTCCTGCCATCCAAACCTTCTGGACTAAGGTGATTCAATATACGAACTCCTGCTCAGGCAGAAAACGTGTGGTGGCCCCAGACATATGTCTCTTCCATGCCCCTAGAGCAGAATCACCAATGTCCCCCTCCTTATCGAGGTGGGAGCATTTTTGCATACTTTCCGCTAAGAAAGCTATCCTGACTAACTGGCTATTACCGACAGCCCCTGATACAGACTCAATGATAACACTTCTTCATCGCCTCATGTTAATGGACAAAATAGACACCACCTCTGGTCTTTGTAAGGTAGACCGTTTTTTTAACACTTGGTCCCAGTTTGCGATATTGGAACTAAATCTAGATCAGCTCAAAGCCCTTATGAACATGTTTCAATTCTCAAAATGGTTCCTAGAAGCGAAACTCACTGGTACATTAGGAGATTTAGATGTTCTTTGACACTTACCTTTTCCTTCCCAAAAAAAAAAATTGCCTTGCTCTTAAAGCATCATGGGTATCCCTGTCCCTGACACCTCATATACCAAGTCTACAAATTGATATCGTGCGACATCACATTAACAAATTTTCATTCTCTTCTGGCTAACTCTTCTACCTTCTATCATATTTACTTAACAGATACATTTAAAGCGGAAGGAATGTATTGGAGACAGATTATCAAACAAAGCTATTATAAATGGTCACATAAATGGTTTCATTACTGTATGGTTCCATGTGTATGGTTCTAGCAATACCATTTTTGTGCTTAATATTACAGTTTATGATGTCTGATGTACTCATATTGATATGTCACTTGCATAAATCATCTTTTGTATATAACCTCAATAAAAACTTACATGCTTAAAAAAAAAAAAATGGCACTCACCTCTCTCCCCTTCTGCTCTGGCTGTGGAAAGTGTCCTCACATCTAATGCAAGTCAATGGGCCTGCATTTCATGTGATTACATCAGTGGTACTGAGACTGCTGGAGCTCAAAAAGAAGGGGCTGTGGGCATCAGTCTAGCAACCCAGTGACCCCCTGTCTGTGTCTTCTGCCATCAACCAACTTTCCCTTCCAACTACCTATTTATTTAAGATATATATATATCT